>NC_143565.1:53189062-53495625 GCF_054136105.1 Typopeltis vanoorti
CTCTTCCCATTTTCTCCATTTTAAGCAGACATGCACTCCCTGGTTTCTCATCAGCCACATTTCTAACTACCAGGATGTAAATAAGCATCATATACTACAAAACCCCTTAGAATGCTGTGTAAAATGTAGTCCTTAAATGGTGGCAAGCTTGGTGATAACGTATTGGCAAACTGAAATGCGGCAGCTGCCATTATTCAAATGCTGCACAAAGAACACTGACAAAATATACTCAAATATTACATTAAAGTACAAATTCAACAAGTACAAAAACTATCGACAGACTATATGTTCTGTCTAGATTGGATTCTCTGTAAATTTAAAGCAAAAACTAATGAATTATAATGAAAACTTATGTTGTCAACCTCTGTGCATAGTCCTGTATTATTATCCTATATCCTATATTATTTTATACTAATATGTCTTTCCTAATAATTATCTTATATTATCTTAATATCCTATATTATCGTTATCCTATGATTCAGTTTCTTAAATAAATTAAAATGTAATGCCTTTCAAATATTAAACCTCAAATATCTCTAAAAATAACACTAAGAACAAATAATAAAAAAACAGCCAATTCTTTACCAGCTGTCATTTTTTGATTGACAGGTACTGCTGCTTTTCTTCAAGGAGGTGGTGCAGGAATTTCTGGTTGTCTTCCAGAAAGTTATATGAAAGCCTTTATTAATGGGCAGGTATTTTTTTTATATGATATATACATAATTAGCATATAATTATATTGTCTTCCATATTTATAGAATCCAGGGCAAGCATGAAAATATTCATTTGTAATAATGAGAATTATTAGTGTGTGCTATTTGAGAGATCTATTTTGAGGCCATTAATGTTTAACTTGCATTAATGGTACTGGGACAAGTTTAACTAGAGGTATGCAAATTAATGGTCCTGGGACAAGTTTAAACGGGGATATGAAGCTGTGTGCAGCCAGTGCAAGGTTAGGGAGAGCGAGGAGTTTCCTCACAGAGGATGTGAATAGACTATAAATGGACAAGTGAGAAGAGAAGCTGTTGGTTCAATATTGCAAAATATGAGTTTTTAATATTTTTGTAAGGTAAGGATGAGATGCAAAGTATATAATTTATAAGGAAATTTTGAAGGAGATGGAAGGATCTGAGAGCGATAGTGAACAGCAAACTGAAGTTTAGAGATCATATTATTAAAATTTGTGCCATAATCCCTTGTAATGGCCCAGGAGGACTTGGATGCAGAAGCAAAGAGGTTATGGCTTGATTGTGTAAAGCATCGATCATGCCATGTATGGATTAATGTATATAAACTTGTTCACTTGGATTTCATGAGGGTATATTGGAGAAGGTATAGAGACAGTTGACTAAGGTGGAATATGAAGATATATTGAGGAAATATCATTTTTCAAGCTTAGTGAATGGTGGGCACTTTAACAGTCTCCTAACGACTTATATGATTGAGACATGCTGTTATTAGATAAATGTGGAAAAGATTTTTCATAGAATGGAGGCAGAGGCCATCCTTCGAAGCTGTATAATCAAGGTGTGAGCTATGATGGGGGGGGGGGGGGTCTGGAAAGTTCTGATAAACATGTAGAACAAAAATGATATTAAAGCAACTTATATAACCACAAGAAAGAACATACAAGGTGTTAGATCCTGAATGAAGGAATCTTGCAAAGAAATCATTCATTTAGGGTCTAACATACTAAACGACACAAACAAAGAGAAATACCTGCACATCAGCTGAAATTAAAGTGAAACTTCTTCACATATGCATAAAATTGCATTTTATTTTATGTACCATGTATTTTAATCTATTGTGATCATACCAAGATCGAATTAGAGATTGTCTTAAAAGAGGAATTTTTTTAATGTTATTTAAACCTCACTTTAGCTGTATAGAATGATTGCAAGTCACCAGATAGATATTAAGTAACAATTCATAGAAGATATACAACTACATGTGTCCAACGATTACGTTGGACACACTACTGCCGGAGGCAGTAGCTTACACGGAAAGTATGTCGATGCGAATTCCGTGAATACAAGAGTATAACAGCAAAGGGGAGAGCGAGGGATGAACCCAAGGGGAGAAAAGATATATGTCATGTGCAAAGGGGGACTCTGAAAAAGGGGCACTCGAACGAAGAATATAAGGGAATGAGCGCCGTATCGGCTCTCTCCTGTCTTATCATTTTTCCTGGTTCGGAAGTTAGCCGGTGGTTCGAGTAAGGGGGATGAAGCATCAGTGCTACGATGTTGGACGGCGAGCTTTCCTGAGAATGTTGTAGGATTCCACGTAGAGCTGAAGGTGAAATTTTTCAGCCCTTGCAGAATTGAGCCCTCGCTGAAGAGTCCTCGAGAGGAATAGAGATGTTTCCTGAGACGCAAAAAATCGAGTCCATGATCAGCAGTAATTATGAAGATAGCATAGCCCCTATGCTAGCATGAGGACAGCCAATAGACAAGACAAGAGGTAACCAGACGTACGCATGGTGCAGAAGGATGTTGGAAAAGGTTTGGTAAAGTAGAATTACTCTATTTTGTGTTTAGAATTCCTTAGAAGAGAGAAGATTACTTGTGAATGTAAATTATGAACATTATTCTAAAGAACTTTGTGGACAGACTCTAATTAGAAAGTTAGCCTCCTTTTGAGAATAAGAAGAATTGTTTGGAAGAGGTCTTTTGTGTTGTATGTGATTGATTTGACATAACGAGATTAGGACTGTAAACTTATAGTAACTAAATAACATTAGAATGTTAGTTATGTTATCTTATGAATAGCTTGCTGAAGGGAATTTTAGCTTAACACCATATCATTTGCTATCTATCCCAATTATCAGTCACTGTGTCTTACATGCTTTATAACCTTTGATTTAAATTTAAAGTGTGTTGACCTTTTAACTCGAGTTTCCTTATTTAGTATTGAGATAAAATTGAATGCCTGAATTTCCTTAGTGTATTTTGCTTTGATATTCCAATAAACATGATTTATTTGCCCATACCTGAGTCATGCCTAATTACAATTCCAAATTACCACTTATAAAAATAGAACCTCTTTTGGGGGGAAGGAATTAGAAAGTGTATATAATCATAGATTTAGGTCACGACTGCAGTCTGAATCTATACAGCCATATTAAAGTAAAATATAGTGTAAAAATGCCTCAGAATCTAGTATTGTCTCCCTGAGTAAGGATCTTTTTCTGCTATAGGATACTGGCTGCTGCAGCATAATATAAATTTGCCAGTATCAGAAGAGGAAACAATGCTAACTGTAAGTATGTTAGGCCCGATATCTGAAGAAGTAAAACAGCGATTGAAAGATAGAAAGGGAAGATATAAAAATAAGAAAAACGATGATGGAACAAAGGATATAAGAACATAAGTTACCTTCATAACTCTGCTACTAGTATATTCTTTCTTGTGGTTATATCAGTCGCTTTAATATCATTTTGTTCTAGGTGTTTATCAGAACTTTCCATACCCCCCCCCCCCCATATATATGAGTAGCAGATTTCTTTGCATTAAGAGTGAAATACATTGCCTGGTAGTGTGGTGAGTACAAAGACAGTGAATGAGTTTAAGGCAGAGCACAATGATAGTGTGACAGTGGAGACGAGGCATGACATCATGTATAGGTCTAATGTTAGAAATAATAATAAGCAGTATTGCAGTACTTACCTGCAGTACTTACATGCATTTAATGCCCACAATATAATACAATGCTAAATGTATCATAACTTTCCACTCTTTTGGTTGAAATTCACATGGTTAAGGATAATTTGAGTGCATTATTATAATTATTAACAGATCTACACAAAGTCGGTAGACTTATAGCTTGTCACCTTTCGCAAACAGCCTATAATTAATGTGCATTCCACTCAGCAGTGACTTTCTTTGTAAAAACTAGTATTCCTTTTTCTGTATACATTTTCCAAAGATAGCCTCTTACGATTTTGTAATCCTCTTCTCAAGACGTTAAGTTCTCATTCTTGTTGCTTCTTCTTCTCTGCATATCCACTAAGCTCTTAAATTTCTTGGCAACTAACTGTCTTCCTCTTCTGCAGCTTATCCCTATAATAAATTTAGTTTAATCCTTTATCTGAGTGTAAACAAACAAAGTTTGTGCCTGAAGTATCTTCAGGACTGAGGCAACTCATGGTAAAGGTGGACTAAGCTCTCACCACTTGTCTTAGTATCTCCCATAATGCAAAGCACATCTCCTTGCAGACATGTATAATGCTATGCATTAATGGAAGGGCCACTATCCAGACCGGTTTTGACCTTTATTGAGGTCTCGTTAGAGGGAGCCAGACCCAGAGGTTGTGATACTAAGGTGGAAGTAATGGAGAAGTCAAAGTTACATATACAAGTTGCCAAAAGGGGTCTCACCTTATTATTAAATTACTCTAATGTAATTATTAAATTACATTAAGGGAAGTGGCACCTCCTACGTCACCAATCTAACCAAGTGGGAAAAAACTTCCATCAGCTTATCCCTCTTACGTAGGGGTTGCTGTTTTTAATGAGTCTCCTCCACATCCTTCTGTCTTGGACTGTATCCACATCCAAGTTCTTCATCCTCAGGTTCTCCTTCACCAGCTCATCCCATCTCTTCTTTGGCCACCCCCCCCCCCTGCTTCCTCCTCCTCCCCTGCACATCCCTCTGCATGACCTTTTTTCCCACATACTCATCCTCCCTCCTCGTCACATGACCAAACCATCTCAACCTTGCCTCCTGTATCTTTGCTCCTAAGTTTGTGACTTTCACCGTTCTCCTTACATAGTCATTTCTCAGGCAATCCTTTCTGGTAACACCACACATTTGCCTAAGCATTCTCATCTCTGTTACCTCTATCCTGCTGATGTTATTTTTCCTCAGGGCCATGGTTTCCATAGCATACATCATATCTGGTCTCACCATTGTCCTGTAGATTTTTCCCTTTAGATTGACTGGCATCTTCTTATCACATAGCACTCCAGCCATCTCTCTCAAGTTCCTCCATCCAGCTTGTATCCTGCATTCCACTTCCTACTCAGCCTCCCCCATCCTATTTCACTGTTGAACCTAAGCATTTAAAGTCCCTAACCTTCCTGATGACATTTCCTTCCAGCTCCAGATCTGTCTCCTGGCTGCCATGCACTTTGCAACTTCTTCTCTTGACTGCACACAGCACGATGTCATCCACATACAACATTGTCCACGGCATGTCTTCTCTCACCTCCTACGTCACCACCTCCTTCACAATATTAAACATGAATGGACTTAATGACCCTTGATGCAAGCCAACTGTCACTTGAAAGCTTTCTGTCTCTCCCAAGCAGTCTGAACTCTTGTCTTCACATTTCTGTACATCTCCTCTACCAACCTAACATGTTTCTCCAGTACCTCCTTCTCCCTCAGATACCTCCAGACTTCTTGCCTTGGCACTCTATTGTATGCTTTCTCCAGATCAATAAACACTAGATGTAGCTCCCGTTGTTTCTCTCAAAACTTTTCCATCATCTGCTGTAACCCAAAGATAGCAACTGTCATCAATCGACCAGGCATGAAGCCAAACTCTTCTGCAATCTCCACCTCTCCCTCAGTCTTCCATAAAGAACCCTTTCTAGGATTTTCATTGTGTGGAAATCATCCCTCCACTCCTCAGGCATTTTTTCCTGCTGGCAAACTTTTATGAACAGATACCACAGCAGGTCAAAGTTCTTCTTCCCAGTGCCTTTCATTTTCTATTCTTCATCTGCTTTACAGCCTCCTCACCTTCCACTCTACTGATGTTCTGTATCATGCGCTTATAAGGCTGCCCATCTTCTCTGTGAGTCCTCACATTTTCCTCGTTCAAAAGCCCTTCAAAATATATTCTCTATCTGTTTCTTACATCCACATCCCTCCTCAACACTCTTCCTTTGGAGTGTTTGATGTTTGCCAGTCGATAAATTTTTCTCTGTCCTTCCTTTGTCTCTAAGTTCCTCCAGTACCTTTGGTAATCGATCATAAAGACCTTGATACACCATTGCCTTTGGCTGTGCAACAATTTTCTTGGCTTCTCCTTTTCTCTCTCTGCCCTCCTCTGCTCTTGACTCAACCCACTTCTTCTTTGCCTCCTTCTTCACTGCTTCTTGCACATTATTATTCCACCACCAACCCTCCTTCTGCACTCTAATCTTTCCCAATGTTTCACCCAGCACCTCGGTTGCACAGCTCAGAATTGCTTTTGAATTGTGTCTCCACTAGTCTTGTACACTTTCTAGTCCATCTGAAATCCTCTCTGACACCCTCTCCTTAAAAACATTCCTCACACTCTCTTCTTTTAAGTGAAATCACTTAATTGTCTTTATCCCATGACTTCCAAAGGTTCTTATCTTCAACCTTATTTTAAAGTCCGTGCACAGCAGCTGGTGTTGCTGCGCCACTTGATCTGTTGGGATTACCTTACAATTTGTTACTTCCTTAAGATGTTTTCTTCTTAAGGAAGATCTTTTCTTCTAGTCAAGATGTAGTCAATCTGTGAACTGTTGTTACCACTTCTAAATGTTATCAAATGTTCTTCCCTCTTGCAACAAAACAAGTGCACAGATCAAACGATGATACGAAGTCCACAATTCTCTCTCTCTCATTCTCTCCTTCTTGGTTCATTGTTCCCTCTCCGTGTTCACCATGCACCCTTTCACAGTCCCTATTCTGTCTTCCTATGTGTCCATTCAAGTCTTCTCTGACAATCATGTCTCGTTTTTTTCCAATTCCCTTATTTCTTCATCTAACACATTCCAGAACTCATCTTTCTCCTCTGCGTACAGTCAACTTGTGGGGCATATGCACATAAGATGACCACTTGCTCTTCTCCAATACCCAGTTTCATTAACACGATCCTGTTGTTTTGTTCCTCCTACCCACTTCCAGTACTTCGCCCTTCATTCCCACACACCACAATTCCAACACCATTTCTTCCCTTTTTATTCACTCCAGAGTAGAACACTTTATACTCATCTCCCAGTTCCTTTGCCTTTTCCACTTTCCACCTTGTCTCCTGCTCACAGAGAATGTTCATCTTCCTCATCATATCTGCCACCTCCCTTCCAGTCATGCTTCCAACATTCAACGTTCCCACTCGCAACATTCTCTCCACCTGCTGGGCTTGCCTCCTTAACGCATCTGCCCCCGATGCAGCAGCCCTCATCTGCTTCTGACAGCTGTAGGGCGATGTAGCTGCACATTGTATAAGGGGTATGCCCTAGCCCTTGTATCACTTTCTTGACTCATTTGACTCACTAGTTAGAGATGGCAGTGAGGTTTTATGACTGGATGCCCTTCCTGATGTCAACCCTCACCATTTATCTGGGCTTGGGACCAGCACCTATTGGGGCTAGCTTTTCATTTCATCTTATGCGGTCCCTTCGGTGGCTGCATAAGACGAAATGAAACAGCAAAATAGGAAAAATTCACCCCTAGACATGGAATACTATAATAGCATTGGGGGAAGGAGCAAGAAGAGAAGAAAGGAAAAAAAGTGGAGGAACCAGTCTAGATAGTCTAGAAATGTGTTTCCTAAACTTCAGATCTCTGTCAACTATCAATCAAATCCCAAACCTCATTTATCTTTTAAAGCATATCACTACCAACCTGGTACACATTTACACTTCAAAGTGTGTAATCTCGCACTCATAAACATTAAAATAATAATCTACCCCTCATCTGTCTAAGCTAGATGTCTGTTTAAATCTTCCTAAAGTGTTACATTAGCATCACTGTGACTTTTCCCAACTTTCAATCATCAATAAAGAACTAAATATCCTCTGTCAAATCATGTTATTAACATTTATAAGATGAGCTGCATATTGCATATACTGAAGATCAAGTAGGCCTATTTGATTGCATATAATATTTTCTGCATCAGCCATTTTTGCAAATTTGTCCCTAACGAGAAGCTTGTTTTCATTTTTTTTGATAGAATTTTCATGTAAAGCAAGTGTATTTGAGCTACTGATTACTTTCATAGAAAACTATCACAAAAGGAATGTTATATTAAAATGAGGTTTCAAGTAATTAAAACACTCTTTTTAAATATTTCTTTTTAAATATTACTTTCATAGAAAACTATCACAAAAGGAATGTTATATTAAAATGAGGTTTCAAATAATTAAAACACTCTTTTTAAATATTTCATCGTCACTTGGAATCATTTCTGGTTTTTGCATATACATGTGCAACGAGGCTATGATTTTTATGGCTGTAACATATCACATGACTTTCAAATGCAACAAGAGAAAACCAGCAGTTTTTTCCTCCTCTTGAATGTTGCAAAAAAAAAAAAAAAAAAAATCCTGCCTGGTTTTTGCAACATTGAACATTTTATTTATAAACTATTGAATGAGAATATTAAAATTATGGCTGCAGGTTTTGTTCTTTCTCCCCCCCCCTTCAATATCACCAGCAGTTGATGAGGAAAATACACATAATTGATATCTAAGTTGCAACTTATCCAGTTCACTCATAGATATAAGATGATCAGTCTGTCAGTTAGATGGCTGTCCAATAGATAACAGGTGTTGTGTATGAGAGCAGTATCAGAAAGAAGAAAGGCTAGAAGTGGGGTTCCACAGGGCTGAGTACTGGTGCTTTGTGTTTAACTTTTATGTCAGTGATACTGTCACTGGATTGCATGGAGATATTCAGTTGCTTAAAAATTTATATGAAGCTTGGGAGGGTTAATAATAATAATACTCCTAATTTTGTGGCCCTTTAGAAGAATTTGGATAAGCTGGAAAGGTAGGTAAATGAAAGGTGATATCAATTTAATGCAGTTAAATGTGAGGACTTAAAATTTGGGATCACTGATGTAAGACTGTATATTTACTTGCAGAGCTATACTGGAAGACGTGGAGACAAGGGATCTTGAAATGATGGTAGATAAAAATGTGATAAGAAATTTGAAAAGATAGAAATAGCAGTGGACATATTATAAAGGTTGTGAAGACAACTCAGAAAATTGTTGCATTACTGAGAAAGATACTGACTAGCAGAGATAAGAGGGTAATAGTTCAAAGTTTAAAGTCCTGATTGGACCATATCTGGTTGACATCTTGTTTGGTTGAGGTGCTTAGATCTGGTTAGTGGGATTTGAAGGAGATTTAACTGTGGAGAGGGTATATCTGAGATGGATAAAAAATGATATTGGAATTGTAGAACATTCATAGTGAGGATAGACTGAGAGCACATAAGGACCAGTCTACAGATAGTCTAGAAATGTGTTTCCTAAACTTCAGACCTCTGTCAACTATCATCTGTAAAATCTGTATGAAATGATGGTAGATGAAAAGAGATGAAGTGATGTTATGATTAATACATTTAAGCTGTTGAGAGGTATTCAGCAGATTGAAGTAGAGTGAGGGAAAGGAACAAAGACAGGAGGCCATTCCTGGAAATTACAAAACAAAGTAATGAGTAAGAGTATAAGAAGAAAGTTTTTTTCATAGAAAGTGGATAGGAGCATGGAATGCATTGCCTGTAAAGATGGCATGAGTGCAGACAGTAAATGATTTTAAAGAATGATTTGATAGACTTTTATGTTGTCTGAGGTGGACCATCCATGGTGAGGCTTATAACTCCATGGAGTGATGGAATAATGATGATAATGCAAACCGTCCAGAAATGCCTCAGGAACCCTGAGCGGGTGGGAGGATGTTGCAGACTGTTAGTTGTAAATCACTACTTTAAGAAAGTACTAATAAAATATCGTGTTGGAATGTCATGATATTTAGTACATCCCCTTTGAAGGTATACACTGGAACACAATGTTGTTGGTAATGATCTGAGGGTGTCATTGGGTATATTGATGTAAGATAAGTGCATTACATTATATGAAATTTATCCTCAACATGCATATTAATACTGCAGTCTGATAGCATTAAATCTCAATATTCAAAATTTGAATATTAATATACGTGAATATGCAAACCATTTGGAAGAGAGCAGTTTTTTGAAAACTTTTTAATCAGTGTTCTTTCTTTTCTTTATATTACAAAGTACTGAACAATATTGTAAAATACTGTTATCAATATAAATTAAAGTTGCCAATAAATTATATTCTTGGTTTAATCCTTTATCCAAGTGTAAGCAAACAAAGTTTTCATGTGAAGTTACTTCACGACTAGGCAACTCGTATATAGAGGCTAATGACTTAACATCACTTACTTTAGTATCCCATAATGCAAGGCACATATCCTTACAGACATGTATAATGTTGTGCATTATGGGAAGAGTCACTACCCAGACTAGTTTCAACCTTTATAGGTCTCAACAGTGGAAGCCAGACTCAGAAGAGATACCAAGGTTGAAGTAATGCAGAAGTCATATATTTCCTATTCAAGTAGTCAGAAGTTATCACACCTTTGACATCTGTCTCGTAAATAAGGTGTGACACCTTTTGGCTACTTGTATATGAATATATGACTTCTGCATTACTTCAACCTTGATATCACTTCTGGGTCTGGTTCCCAATGATGAGATCTCAGTAAAGGTCAAAACCAGTGTGAATTTCAACCTTTATTGATATGTGCTTTGCATTATGATTAAACTCGTATATAGAGGCTAATGACTTCACATCACTTGCCTTACTATATACGAGTTTCCCACTCGTGAAGTGACTTCACATGCAAACTTTGTTTGCTTACACTTGGATAAAGGATTAAATCAAGAATATAATTTCTTAGCATCTTTAATTTATAGTATAATGAAGTGGAAAAATTTTCAGCTGTTATCAGTATTGTCCATTCTTAGTAGCAACAAAGTTTTAAAACATTGCATATAAATTAAATTGAGATTTCTAAAGAATAATTTCTCTGAATTAATGATGCTTTCTTTGTTTTGGTCTTTTCAGGCAATTGGTGGTGTTTTTGCTGCAGTTGTACAGATAATGTGTCTAATGTGGGACATTACCCATATAGATAGTGCTCTTGCTTATTTCTTATGTGCTGATGTTACTTTATTGCTTAGTTTGCTGGCCTTTTATATCACAGTTCATATGGTAATTTTTTTTTCTTGGAATTCATGATGTTTCAGACATTTCCAAAAGGAAGAATCAAAAAGAATTAAAATAATTATAGTAAAATATTTTAATATTTTATAGGGGTTATTAAAAAAGCTATCAAGATATAAAATGTTTAGATAATTATTGCCTTTTTAAAGATAATTATCTAAATAATTATTAGATAATTATATAATAATTAATAAATAATAATTAATTATTAGGTAATTATTTAGATAATTACTTCATAATCACTTTTGAGATTAGTTTATCACAAATACTGTTTTTATCTTAATTTCCTGATCCTTAGAGAATTAAAAGACTTGTTAATCAAAGATCAATAATTGCAACTATATGAGTGAGAATGATGAGTGCATATACTGCACTCGTCATTCTTTCCAGCAAAGATTTAGGTGCTTGGGTCCTCTACTTAACAGTCGACAAATAACAAACAGTAATCATAATGAAAATAAATCGATTGAAAACCTTCTTTTCTTCTGTTGCTATGGTGATGAAAGAGAGAAATATATAATCAGTTTTTTATAGTATATAAGGGGGTGGAAAGTTCTGATAAACAACACCTAGAACAAAAATGATATTCAAGCAACTGATATAACCACCTATTATGTTCTTTCTTGTGTTCTTCATAGCAGAGTTATGAAGGTATCTGTGAATGTTCTTTCTTGTGGTTATATTAGATGGTTTAATATCATTTTTGTTCTACGTGTTTATCAGAACTTTTCAGACCCTACTCATAATTATAGTTCTATAAAAGAAAATACTATATTTTTTGTAGTTGTTAGTGATTCACATTTTGTTGTATTTAGGCCATGATAAACATGTGAAATCTTGTTATATCTGGAGGTACATTTCACAAGATTAACATTTTTTTGTATTAAAAAAAAATCTTACACCTTCACTCATGCTTACTTATTCAGAGTATTCTAGAGATAAGGTTGATTTGCACTTCTTTTTAGTTTTTCAAATCATCATCTATGTTAGCATTTCAGTTATGATAAAAAAGAAAAAAAAAAGATTAACCATGAAAAAGCACTAAAAACAATTAACAATTCATTCATCAACAAAACAAAATTTAAAAAAAAACATTCAACAAAACCACTTCAATAATCTGAACAGACCTACTGAATTATGCAGTGTAGCCATTGTAAAACTTTAGTATATGAGCATTTCTGGGTGAATATTATCTGTCTCAGCAACCTTTTCTCATTTCAGATTTATTTTATTATTTCGTGATACCTCCAAGGAGTCTGGAGACTCATTGAGGGAGACACCTACTCTACAGCCCTCTGTCTCCGCCACTCCATTCACCAACTATACTGAAGCTCTACCACCATCATCATCTACGTCAATGCCATCTATTGGCCACCACCACCAACACTACTATTTTTTTTGTCTGTCAATTGCATGTGTTCTGAGGGGCCAATTTGTCTGTATGTAGGACGAAAAACCCAAGTTTCCAGGAGAAAAATCCCTGCTACCTCCATATGAGATTGGCTAACTCACCTTCAATTGAAAAAATCCATATAAGGATTCCTTCCATCATGACAGGAACAGAACTTAGGCGTTTTCCAATCGAAGGGTGCAATGTACGCTGGTTGTTCTTCCAATTGCACTGTGGAAGTGCTGTTTGTAATTTGGCTTTTTGTAATGACATTTTTTACTTCAAGCTTAAGTCAGTATACTTGATTGCATCCTCTTGAATATTTTCTGCCACCAGTCTGTCACTGCCTATCTCATTTAACAATCTTTCAAAGTAATTAATTACTTCATTCAGTTTTGAATGAATTACTTCATTCAAAACTGAAGATAAAGAATATCTTTCCTTCAGTTTTTATGCCATCTTTATTTTCATCTTTGTTATCTCTGATTCCTTTTGTAGTAATCTTTCCACTTGTGTAAAGCTTCTTCGATAGCCTTTAGAACATTTGGTCACTTTCGTGATATTTATCTTCTGTATCTTTCCTAACCTAAAGTCATCATAGGAATTTTTAGGCTACTTTTGTAGATAAATTAACTTTCCTACCTTTTCCTCTATGGTCTAGGGTAGTGGTGTTCAACCTTTTTTACTACGCTACTTTTCTATAAAACGTTATTCGGCGATCTACTCTCTTATATAGATCACGTTCCCCCAACCTGATATCTGATTACCACAAATAAACAACTAAAAAAAATACACAACTAAAAATTTTATTTGCGTATTTAAAAATTTATTTATCACTTTTAATTATTTTAATACAACAAAAAAATATATTGGAATAAAATATTTATTTCTCTATTTTAGAAAACCAATGTTAGAAAAAACAACAGATTGATTACAAACTCACAAGTTACAGGAAATGCTGGTTGATTAAAAAAAAAAAGTTAATGTGAAATTTTTGGCATTGTTTGGACCTCACAATATTTTCATAGTCAAGTTGATATGAAGAAGATTACAAACTCACAAGTTACAGGAAATGCTGGTTGATTAAAAAAAAAAAAAGTTAATGTGAAATTTTTGGCATTGTTTGGACCTCGCAATATTTTCATAGTCAAGTTGATATGAAGAAGTGGCCAATCGCAGACAATCATCCCAATGATCATTTGTAATTTGGTTTCTTAATTGATTTTTTATGACGTTCATATTTGAAAAAGTGGATTCTGACAAGTATGTCGATCCAAACCA
The DNA here is from genome assembly GCF_054136105.1 of Typopeltis vanoorti. NCBI lineage: Eukaryota > Metazoa > Arthropoda > Arachnida > Uropygi > Thelyphonidae > Typopeltis > Typopeltis vanoorti. The sequence goes on from NC_143565.1 coordinate 53,202,760, forward strand.
CGACAGAATTTTTCACGCAATATCAGTTAATATTGGAAATTTTTCATGTGCATACTTCCAAATGACTTCATTGTTTATGGATTTTAAATATAAACTATTCTGAATGTTTATTATCTCAAGTTCTACTTCAACTTGGTTTATATCAAACAGCTCACTAATTTTAATTGAAATTTCTGTGATGTTCAAGTTTTTTTGAAATGGATTATTGATAAAAGATACAATCATTTCAGTTTTATTAAAATCTTTAAATCTTGAATTTATTTCTTCCTCAACTAATTCTATTTCACGAATAAATTCTTTTAAATCATAGTGAAGCATTTCTTGATTTTGTTCAAAAAATTTTAATAAATATGGGAGATGTCTAAATTTGTGGTCATTTATATTTTTCTTTAATAAAAGTAAGTATTGTTGGAAAGTTTTTATTGAACTTAACATCTCAATTAAATTTTTATCTCTACCTTGTAACTCTAAATTTAAATTGCTTAATTTCGTACAGAAATCTACTAAAAATGATAAGTGTAATAACCATCTTTTATCACTCAACTGTGGATAAATACTCCTTTTTCATCAAGAAAAATTTTTATATCGTTAATTAATACAAGAAATCTTTCTAAAAATTGACTTCTGCTTGTACAACAGAAGTTCCCTATCATCATCTGCCTGTAATTTAAATAACCACCATTGCAGGGCTTTTCCTCGAACAGAATTTACAATTTTAAATGTAATATCCAAAACATCTTTTGTGTTTAATCATTTACTACACAGTACTTGTTGGTGAATAATACAGTGGTACTTTAAAAAATCTGGATATTTGTCATCGTTTTTACATAATGACATGAAGCCTGATTTATTACCTATCATTGAAGGAGCACCATCAGTGGTGTTACGTCCCTTGGCTCTTCTGGTTTTCCTTTTTTTTCTTTTTCGTTATTTTGTTTTCTTATAATCCCCTAATTCAGTTTCTTATCTCAAAAAGTTATGTGTACCTGAAATTAGTTATTATTATTATTATTATTGTTCCGGGAAACTCCAAGGAGTCGACAGACTCATCGAGGGAGGCCCTAACATCATGTCAAGAACAACTATTCAACATTCACACAGTATCTATCATACCTTGCCTTGAACTCATTCACGGTCGTAGCACCCACAACAGACTCTGGAAGCTTATTCCACTCATTTACCACTCTCCAAGTAAAGAACCTAGCTCTAACACCCTTGTCAACCACGCTCTTGCCCAGCTTCCATGCATGGCCCCTAGTTCCTGACAAATTATTTTCGGATCGAATGTGCCAGCCAGAAACCAGTTTCTGATACTAAGACTTAAGCTATTAATTATATCAACAATTTAATTGAGGTTAGAGATCACTTGGTATGCAGTCGTGGCTCCCTTTTTCCCTTTTTCCTCTTTATACAATGTCCCCTACTTATACAGGTCCAAACTTTTCTAAGCAGTAGTTCAGTCTCAGACACAAGAACTCACAAGTTTTAGTTTAAAAGAATACATTTATTTGAACAAAAGATATTTACACGAAAATCATATCTCAATAATATAAGGATAAACTCATGCATGGATCTTCATACTACTGTAATAAATCACTCAAATATCCTAAATGTTAAAATCTCCCTTATATATCTCTTATCACACAGGCTTATCTAATTTCATGTCGAGCATTAATTAATCATCCTTATTCTTGTATCTCACTTTAGGATTAAGTGATGCTCTCATGGTTATGCAATTCTTAAATATTATCACCTTAGCAAAATGTACATGATATATTTACTCCATTAACAGTCACTGTTTTAGTTAGAGGACTAAACTCTTCCCTGTAAAACTTATATAAGTTGTAGGCTCTCTGTAAGGAACAGAGCCTTCACACGCTATCACATATACCGAATCATTTAATAACTGTTCTGCTATAATGTCTCTCTTACACAAGAGATTAAACTAACATAGGAAGGTCTTATCACAGACGATTAGTCCAAACGGATCACTTAGATGGCTTGAGCAGGGCTATGCTCAAAGTTCTCTCTCCTTTTGTTTCCTCTCTTTCTATATGACTTGTTATATATAAAATAAAAGTTCTGCACCTTACCGGCTATTTCCTTAGTGAAGTTGGTTCCTTAACTTTAGTCGCGGGTTTTCTTTGGACGCGGCAAGGGTCTCTTGTCACTCCGCTGTCTGTTGCTTTCTTCTCTCCTCGAAGGATCTCCTTCGCCGTCCTCACATTGGTAGCAGATTTACCAATGGCTCTGTCTGCTGGTCTCCCGATGTTCTGTTGGATATCTTGTGCATATCGGATCCCACAGCAAGCTTCCTCAGCCTTCACGGCCTTGGGGTGAAAGTAAAGGGGGAACTCATCATTGGCCTATGAAAAATGGCGGGGTCAGAGCGCCCAAGTAGAAAAGAGAAAGGACGGAAGGAAAGTGACAGAGAGGTTGAGGTGGGGAAGTGGGGGGGAATGGGAAAGAGGAAATAGGATGGGAAGGGCAAGTGGGGAGTAGGAAAAGGAAGTGTAGGCCTCAGCTCATATCTCATATCTTGCTAGTTCCACGCTATCAGATAACTTTTCACCCCAGGCCTCCTGGCTTACAAGATCGAAAGGACCACTGAGGTAGCCAGTGCCCAGGTGACCCGCCCTTTCAGGGCAGCCTGCCTCGTGTAGGCCTGCGCTACCTGGGTTTTTCCTCCGAACTACCTCCGTGGGAGACCAGGGAACAAAACAGACCTCGGGGGGGGGGGGGGCAGAGACCAAGGAAATGACTAGAAGTGGAGCTGCTGCTGCAGATGGAGATCTTAAAGCAGCAGCAGCAGACAGAACTTGATGGTGTTATTTCTGACATTACACAGGATTGGGGGTGAACAACCCCTGCTCTTAAATGTGGTGTCACCCAGAGCCTCTTTTTCAAGATGTAGAAACCTCCTTAAGGAACCATAGAACTTGTAGAAAACGATCCGAGAGAGATCCAACAGATTCAGAGGATTAGTAGGATTAGAAAATTTCTTTCTTACCTTCCAGATGTGGTATTTGAGCTCATTAATTATAAATACCACTAACTTTTGCTTGTTGTTAGCTGGGGGAGCAAACTGCAGGAAGATGGCTTGCTTCTGCAGCAGGAGGGGGATGCGGAGCACGTCGCTTAGCCTCCTCCAGACGAAGATGGAAATGGAACACCGGTAGAAGGCATGCTCTACGGTGTCCAGGCTCCTGCAGAAGTCACAAAAGGGGTTCCGGGTGTTGTGGAACTGCCAGATGTTGATGTTGACTGGAAGATGTCCATACGCAATCCTCCATGCCAGGTCCTTTCTCGACAGGTAGCCTCGATGTTTGGAGAGGTGGCCGAAGAGGATCTCGTTGTTGTTGATCCCCAGATCTGGAACATCGGTACAAAGGATGTTGAAGAAATGTTCGTACCATGTGTAGCTGTTCCGGATCCTGGTGATGTTCACACCCGATGAGCGGAGTTGTTGCATAAGCTAGCACAGTCTGTTGTAATCTTCTGGAACAATGTCCGCCTTGGGGCCTTAGTGGACTGGAATCCCAAAAAAGGAGAAGCTTGAAACCTAAGAAATACCGCACAGGATAGCTGCAGGGATGTGTGGTCTGCAGTACCCTGTTAGATGAAAAGCAGTATTGCTTAGGTATCTGATGTTAAGGGAGGGGAGGCCGAAGCCACCCACCCCCAGCTTCTCTGGAAGTTGAAGGATCTTAATGTTCTGGGGCTTCCTGTAAAGCCAGATTTCCTGATCCTTGCTGATGTTGATAATGTTCAGAACTTGCTGAAGCGCAGGGCATATGATGGTTTTGATGACAGAGGCCCTGGAGGAGAGTGACAGCTGTCCATTTTTCCAGTCCTTGAGTTTCTCAACGGTGTTGTTGTCGAGATGTTCTATGTTGAGCATGGGGCTGTTCTTCAAATGGGACCCCCCAAGATGGTGAGGGGTGGGCAGTAGGGACGAGACCTGCAGGGATGTTGTTTAAGTCCCAGACTCCATACATCTTGATCTTGGTTTTGTCGGGGTTGGATGTTAGCCCCGACACTTTAAACTTCTCTAAGATGTTAAAGAAGTTTAGTATGGAGTCATTGTCCCTAAGAGTGCCCACCACGTCATCCACGTAGGCAATTACCTTGGAATCATCTGTGGTGAGAGGAAGTGGAATTCCTCTAACTGCATGAGAGTTGTTGACAGCCCGCAGGAACGGTTCAAGGGCTAGTGAAAAGAGCAGCGGATTAAAGGGACACCCTTGTTTGACCCCTTTCTGGATGGTAATCGGGTCAGATAGGTGTCTGTTAATGAGGAGGCGAGTGGAGCTGTTATTGTAGTCTCCTCTGATGATATTGAGGAGTCCACTGCTGACCCTGACTTTCTCCAAGATGTTGAAGAGAAAGGAATGCCGGATGCTGTTGAACACTCAGTTGAGATCAGTAGTCAACAATGCCATAAAGTAGTTCTTAATGTTAACCAGATGTAGGACTTCTCTGATGAGGATGAGATTGAACTCCATCGATCGACCAGGAACACCATACACTTGTGTTCTTTTGATAACGTACCTCATCCCGATTTTCAGTCTGTTGTTGAGAACATGGGCGAGGATCTTATAGTTCATGTTCGACAGACTGAGGGGGCACCAGTTCTTGATGTTGGAAAGGGAACCTGTTGGTCTTCGGGATGAAGATGGTATGGCATTCCAGAAATTCCCATGGCATGTTTCCGGTGGTGGTGGTAAGGAGAATGTTGTAGATTGCCATGAGAATGGGGAGGATGTGGTCCCAGGCCTCTTGGTAGAGTTCCGTGCTTAATCCATCTGGCCCAGGCACTTTCTTTGTATGGCATTGCTCAAAGGCTGATGTTATTTCGACCACTGTAAAAGGTGCATCCAACCCTGCCTGGATGTGTGCAGGGAAGGGGTCAACATTCCAGCAGGAGTAATCCTGGGGGGGGGGCACTGTTGTCTTGATAGAGTTGACTGTAGTACCCCCAGAAGACGTTCATGATGTTAGGTGTTGTGGTGTGGTCACACCCACCTTCATTGATGGTAGTAATGGTTTGCTCCTGCCGGAAGTTGACGTATCGCCTGTTGTAAAACACGGCCGATTGCCTGTCTTCCGAGTGGAGGTGGAGATGGATCTTAATGTTCTTTTCTTCCACCTGCTTTTGTTTCTCCAATTCAATGTCGAGATTAATGTCACGGATGGCGTTGTGACATGGAAAGCCTTGGTGTTGGCTGGCCATGAACCAGCTCCTCTCCTTGTAAAGATCCTGGAGCTGAGCTCTTCTGAGGAAGGCATGTTCCTGGCCCCATGTTTTCATGCTGTTTTTGATGTTAATTTTCAGTCGTGCCCAGGCATCCCAGTCCCAGCCAGCGGTGCTCCAGGTGGAGCACAGTTGATTAAGCTTGGCCGAGAACAGGGACGGGAAGTCTGGTGGTAACTTCCAGGGGCCCGGACCAACATCTACAGCTTTCTAAGGGATGATACCTGAGCACAACTAATTTGTGGTCCGAGATGGTAGAATAAATTAGAACGTGCCTTATTGCTTCGGCCCTGGAGACAAGGGATGGTGACAAGTAGAAGCGGCCGAGCCGTGTGCCGATACCTTGGCCTGTCCAAGTGTAATCCCGATGGTAGGGGTTGTGAGCCCTCCAGATATCTGTCAACTGGAGATTCCTCAGGTGAATTTCCAAATCCCTGTGTTTGGATTACCCCCTACTTTATCATAGGCCGGGTTCGCCACACAGTTAAAGTCTCCCATCAGGATGACATGATGGGCGCCATATAGGTAGTTGTGTAACGACTGGAAGAATCTTGGCCTAGATGGTCGGTCTGCCGGGGCGTAGATGTTAATGTACCTGGTGGTACAGTCCCGGTACTTCCAGTCGATGGCAAGGACTCTCCCTTCTGTGTCCCTCTGGATGTTATGGAAGGCTCCAAGGAGGGGGGGCTAGCATAAGTACCCCGACCCTGGCGCTGTTTCTGTTGCCGAAGCTCCAAAATGATGTTACGGGGTACTTATGGCTTAGTTCCTGCATGTCCCTATAATGGAAAAAGTGGGTTTCCTGCAGGAACAAAAGCCGGATGTTAAATGCTAGCATGAGCTTCCACACCTCTTCTTGCTTAGATGGTGAGCGGAGCCCTCTGGTGTTGAGGGAGGCAACACAGAAAGGGGGGTGGCAGCATTATGGTGTAGTTAGATCTGGCCTAAGTCTTCAATACGTAATTTCCTTACGTACTTAGTGAGATCTTCGATCTATAGGGGGAGGTAGAATATACTGCATCCTGCAGACTGGCTTCCAACCTTGTACATGAGCTCGAGAGAACCTCGAACTCGTGCTGTGTGTTTATGATTTTGAAGCTGACGATCTTATTGTCTTTCACTTCATAGTCATACAAGTTGAACTGGGAGCTGGTGAGTTTTTGTATTTTCGAGTTGACACTGTGTCTGTGGTGAGAGGAGGTTTCCACTTCCATCTCGGACTCTGATGTTGTTGAGTCCAGACCTCCCTTGGGGTGACTTCGTTGATGTTTTTTCTCCAGCTTTGGGGAAGCCACCTCTTTTCTTTTCTTAGGGAGGTCTTTGGGGGTGGAGGATGTTCTTCCCCCTCTCTGGTGTTCAACTCTTCTGCAGGGGAGGTCAGTGCAGCGTCCACAGAAGAAGCTTCCTCAGATGTTGTTGAGGGGGAGAATAGCTGGTTTGCTATCCATAGCTTCCTCTGTATTACCCTCGGCTATATGTTCTTGTTCCGTGGTGGTGGTGGAACGGTGGAAGTGGCCGAGGGGGGGGGGGGACTGATTCCTCAGCAGATGTTGTTGCTGGGGGGGGAAACAGTCTCTTCTGCTGGTGTTGTTGCAGTTGGACACTTCTTAATTTTTCCCAGAATGGTTTGGGAAAATTTCTTCTCCCCGCTGGTGTTGGGGAGTACTGGAAATTCATCGGCATCTTTTGCAGGCTGCGGATTCAATGGCTCGATCGGCGCCCCTGCCCTCTCTGCAAATGTGCGCAGAGAGCACGATATTATTTTGTGCTCTGTGCTGGAGCACTTTTGGTAGGGGTGCGGGCACTGGTTGGAGATGTGCCTGAAGCCAACACAGTTAAAACACTTGGCTCGGGGGCAGTCACTACCCAGATGTTCCACCAAGCCACATGACAGACACTGTCTTTGCACTCCGGGATAGTTCACCATTACACGCAACGTGCCGATGGTAACAAGGTTTGGCACAGGCTGTCGCATGTCCATGGTGAAGGTGACTTCACTGGAGAACCAGATGGGGTCTTCCTGGGAGACACTCTTTTTGATGTTACTTACTTTTCCCCACTTGCTGAAAACTTGCATGAGCACGTCGTCTCCACGGGGATATTCCACGGGGAAGTGGCTGATCTTAATTTGGTGCTCTTGCGACCCCACCATGGTAGTGGTCACCTGCTTCCCTTGGACTTGGAAGCCCTCCATGAGTTTATCTCTCGTCGTCACATTTTTTACTACAAACAGAAATCTACCTCCTCCATAGGTGGTAAAGGAAAAGATATTCTGAACTCCTACTAGCTCCTTAAGGACTTTGGTTAGCACTCTGGGGTCCTCTAACCCTGGAATCTCCACTCCTAAGGTCCAGGTCCTGAGGGGGGGGGGGGGAATCACTCTGCTCGTTTCTGATCTTTGCATAAGAAAAGAAAAAAAAGAATTAAGAATCTTGCAACCCTATTCCCATAGTGCATTTAAAATGCACTACCAGCAGGTTACGGTTAGTAACAATAAACAAAAGGTTAGTAAATGGAACAAATATTAGTTATAATATAAATGCAATAAACTGTCGTGCACACGGAGAAGAAAAAATTTCGCGCCTTCGAACTGGAGCACAGAAAAATGCAGAAACACGAGAGAGCGTTTAAAGTGCGCACAGCTCCTTATATTTCATCTGCGAGCGCCCTCTCTCATTACTTTTGTCACCTACTTAACTATTGCTGATTCATCAGGTATTGATGATGTGACATTCTTTTCTCCACGCCTCTCTCAGCGAAACTGTTACGGTTGAGGTTACCGGATGGCTATACGGTTTTTCTGCTGTATCACTGTGGACTCTTACGTAGTGATTTGACCTTCCGTTGATTGGATGACATGATTCTTATTTCTTTAACATAATTTTCCCATACTGGGTATGCTTTTAGAATACAATTTGGACTATTTTATAACAATCTTACTAATTAAAATTGATATACCCTCTTCGATTACAATTCATTTATTATTTCTTTACCCCTGCTCTCGAGAGTATAAGCATGTTTTTATCATGTCAATTTCTTCTCATGTTGGGTCTGAAATAAATGGCTGACTGATAGTGGGCTGGTTATTTCCGACACAACAGTAGTAATAGACACAAGTTTAAAAAGCAGAAGTTTGTGTTGTTTCATAAATTCATCGAATGCCAAAAAAAGTCTTCTCCCCTAGTCCTTCCCAATAATGGTACAATTTTGAAAAGTTCTTTACTTGAATAATTTTGAAATACACCATGCAAATAAATACCATTAACTGAGCAATATCAGTGAAGTTGTTTGATTCATCAAATTGTAATGGAAACACAACACACTGGTGAATGTCTGACATTAACTGAGTATTCAGATCGGCACTTAAAATTTCAACTCTTCTCATAACCATTGTTCTGGAAAGTTGTAAATCTTTAATATTCAAAACGATTTTATTTTTATTTTTAAAATCAGAAAATAAAGATTCTGCTGCTGCAATAAATGATTCTTTTATTAACTCTCCATCAGTAAAAGGCTTTTTTGCTTTTGCTAATAAATGACACACTTTTAAAGATGCAATAGTGACTGATATTGGTTTATTTATTACTTTTGAAATCATATTTTGTTGTCCAGAAAGTCCTGCCTTTAAATTTATAATTTTTGATTTACGTATTTCGGAATTTTTGGGAAAATCTGCATCACATTTTGCATGTAGCGATCGAAAATGTCTCTCAATATTACCTTTTTTTGAAATTACTACAGATGAATTACAAATCAAACAACAACACTTTCCATTTACCATTGTAAAGAAAAAATCTGTTTCCCGTGCCTTGTGAAAATGATACGTCTTTGATTTCTTTGATACACTCATGATTATCCTCAAATTAAACAAAACGCATACGGTGTGCTTTTGTTATACATCTACTTTTGCTATCCAGTCATTACTGCGACATTGTAAACTTTTATTATTATTTAACTTTGTATACTTGTAATTTCTATTAATTACTTGTGATGTCTTTTACCATATACTTTATTCTCTGTTGTTATTATTATTATTATTATTATTATTATTATTTCAGGCAACTCCAAGGAGTTGACAGACTCATCGGGGGAGGCCCTAACATCATGTCAAGAACAACTCTTCAACATTCACACAGTATCTATCATAGCTCGCCTTGAACTCATTCACGGTCATGGTCATAGCACCCACAACAGACTCTGGAAGCTTATTCCACTCATTCACCACTCTCCAAGTAAAAAACCTAGCTCTAACACCCCTGCTAATCACATTCTTGCCCAACTTCCATGTATGGCCCCCCCCCCCAGTCCTCCCGCCACCAGTCCTATTCTCAAAAATATCTTCTGGATTAATCTTATAGAAACCCTTCAGTAATTAGAATGTCTCGATCATATCACCCCCTTTTCCGCCTATCAACCAATTTTTGCAACCCACAAATCTTCAACCTATTCTTATAAGGTTCATTCCACAGACCTGCTATCATCTTGGTCACTCGTCTCTGGATCCTCTCCACCTCCTCCCCATCAAGAAGAAACCCTGGCACCCATATTTGGGCACATTAGTCTAGATGGGGTCTTATCAAGGCTCGATATAGTGGAACAATAACTTGTTTGTCTCTGCTTGTTAAAGTATTTTTCAGCAACCAAATGAGCTGATTTAGCCACTTTTGCAATGTGCCCTCTAAACTTCAACTCCCTATCCACCAACACTCCCAAATCCCTGTCCTCATTAATCTCCTAGAGTACGGTTCCACCAATGTGATATACTGCTGCTAATCTTTTCACTCCAAAATGCATAACCTTACACTTTGCCACATTAAATTGACATCCATTTTCCTTAGCCCAGTCCTCCAAACTATCCAATTCATCCTGCAAAATTTTGACATCCTGTGCACTCACAATTGCTCTACCCAACTTTGCATCATCAGCAAACAAGTGAACACTTCCTCTCATATCCTTTCCTATATCGTTAATGAACAAATTGAACAGCAGTGGTCCAAGAACAGAACCCTGCAACACACCACTAGTCACAAGCCATCTTTTGGACTCCACTCCTGAATAAACCACTCTCTGGTATCTCTCCATCAACCACCCTACTATCCATCTCACCAACCCTATATCCATCCCCATCTGCTCCAGTTTACTGATTAGAGTTCTATGCGGTATCCTGTCAAAGGCCTTGGCAAGGTCCTGTAGAATCACTGTAAACCCATTACCCTTATCCAGTTTAGCACTCACTGTGTTATAAAACGTGAGCAAGTTACTGATCTACCCTTCACAAAACCATGTTGTCCCCCATACATTATCCCATTTTCATCTATCCAATCCTGTATTCTTCTCTTGACTAATTTCTTCAAGACCTTGACAATGATTCCTGATATGCTAATTGGTCGGTAATTTACAACAGCAGTCTTGGAATCTTCTTTATGCAGTGGGACTAGTTTCCCCTCTTTCCACCCCCTCAGGATTAACCCAGACCCGAGACTCAAATTAAACAAAATGGTCAAGGGTACCGACAATTCTTTAGCCGCTTCACATACAACACAAGCTGGTATACCATCCAATCCCACAGATGTATTGATATTGAGGTTTTGCAATAGACTACTCACCTCCACTTCATTCACCACAATTCCAGTATAATCTATTGGTTCATTCATTTCTGCAATGTCACCACCTGGAAGATATATTCTTGCAAAGTGCTCGCTCAGTAATTCAACTATATCAACTGATTCGGTTACCTACCTACCATCGGCATTCTTTAAAATCATTCTGCCATATACATTTTTTCTTTTACTTGCAACATATCGAAAAAAACTGTTTAGGATTCTCTTTAGCCTGCATAGCCAATGTTCTTTCGTAATCCTTTTTTGCTTTTCTTACCACACTCTTTACCCTTCTGGCCTAGGCTTTATACTGTTCATGTGCCTGCCGGTCACCTTTCTCCTTAAATTCCCTCCATAGTTGTTTCCTTTTTTGCAGCTCAAGCTTAATGGTGTTATTCATCCATTTAACTCCTACTTGATTTATTATTTGGACTCTAGGTATACAGTCAGCCATTGATTCATACAAACACTTCTTAACCGCCTCGCATGCACTATCAACTTCTGGTCCTTGCAGTTGTACATGCCATGGCACTGAACCAATCAATCTCCTAAGCTTATCATACTTACCAGCCCGATAATTCCACATGTACCCTGTCTTAATTGCAAATTCCACACCTTTAGCCACCTCCCAAGTCAAGTCCCTATGATCACCCTCACCAACTGGTGGCAACGTGGTCATATTCGTTACAGCCAAATTCTCAGATGCAATTACCAGGTCAAGCACTCTCTGACCTCTAGTATTTGCCATTACATGCTGTCGCAGATTGTTATCCATTAATAACTGCATAAAATCCAATTCCTTCCTCCCATGTGTCCTCTCCTCCTTCCAATCAATGTTACCATAGTTGAAATCTCCCATAATAATTACCCTCCTTCCACTCATTTCTTCTATTTGCTTATGCATACTATCTCCACCATCTATTCCATCACCTGGTCTATAGCAGCACTCAACTGTATATTTTGTTCTGCTAGTTTCAATCTCACCCCAAATAGCCTCAAATGTGCTCTTTTCTCTATCCTGCAGTTCCACTTCTATTCTTCTTGGCTGTAGCTCATCAGCTATCATCAATAACACCCCCCCCCCCCCGTTTTATTCTCCTTGTCACTCCTGAACACACCATACCCCTCGCATTCAATCCCACTAGCTGTGTCATCTTCTATCAGCCATGTTTCACTAATGCCAACAACCTGTGGTGTGGAAGTGCCAACCAAGGCCAAAAATTCTTCCTTCTTGTTCCTAATACTTCTGGCATTTGTATACATGAATTGCAGAAACCGATTTGTCCCATCCCTATTTTGATGCCTTATACTAACTATCCCCATTCTGATTCGTGGTCTTTCCTACTCACTTGGGCATATTACACACATTCACATACTCAACTGTCTCTCTAAAATCTGCATATCTACTCCCCCCCCCCTTAATAACTCTAGTTTCCCTGATTCTGCACATTCACTTCCACTAAATTCGACAACACCTTTTCAAGTCTTGTACACCAAATCCATTCAAATGTAAACCATACATTTTATATAAATCCTTTCGCCTATCGAACTCATTCCACACATCCACAAATTCCACACTACTCATCAAACATAATTCAAGCATAAAGTCATTAGCAATTATGGCCCTCCTTCTATACTCTTCACTGTCATACCGTGGCAACAGACTCACCGTCTTAACTCTCTCACTCTTCTCTTTTGCTACCTCAAGCAATTCTTTCACATCCTCACTCATAGCCTTTTTGTTTCCTTTCAAATCATTTGTACCTGCCACCACTATCAATTCTTTCACCTGCTGCTTTGTATTCTAATTGACTTGCTTACATTCTTAAAGTTCGCACTGGGTTGGTACGATTTTGTTAAACTCTCAACTAAGGAATCTCCATACAACACACTCTTTCATTTTGTTTATGCTCACTATCATACCCTTATTTTTCCTATCATACTTTTGCCGATTATTAGTTGGTACGCTTGGTAAACATTTTTGCCAACGCTCCAGCTGCCGATTTGCCCTATGTATTGCTCTGCGTATTTAAGCGATCTCACTCATTGCATCAGTGTCATTATTTTTATTCTCCGATGATTCATTCAATTGTTCTGTATGTTTACCTTCATTCTCACTTTCAATGCCACTCTCACAGCTATCAGGTACTACCTCGCAAATATCACCATTCATACCTCGCATATCACTGTTATCTAGATTCTCACTTTCATCAACGATATCGCTCACACGACCCGAAGCACTCTTTAAATCCTCACATTCTTTACACTTTTTGCACACATTCACTCCACTATTATTGTTTAACCAGATTCCAACCGCTCTCCTCAATGCATACATTTCGCAAACGGTACACTGAATCAAATCCTTTAAGTTAAGATTTTTAGACAAATATGGTGACCTGGATGCCATCTTTGTATTCCTCTTTATGGGAGCCATGTGCACAGTGTATGTATCAATTTACTATTATTTCAAATTCAAAAATCACCCAGACTCGCTGAAATACTAGAAGTAAACAATACTATGTAAATACTGTGCAAATTCATCAATTTTTACTCAAAATATCACTTATCTGTTCAGGAGCTATCCACAAACACGCCATACCATATAGCCCTCTAGTGGGTCCAAGTTATTCTAATTTGATGTGTGCGCTTTCTCTCTCCTAGAATCTCTCTTGTTTATCTTATTACATGCTATATCTACCTTTTGCATTACGAGTCTTATGCCTAAGATATTAGAAAATTTATTTAAAATGAGGCTGCACCACTAATATCTTTGATTAGCAATAAAGAACTGAAATATATGGCTCGTAGATTTCTCTCTCTTTCTCTAACACAAATTCCTACATTAAAACTTACACAGTCGTGGTTTATTCTTTTTCTTAATTTCACACTTTGGCCAACTCACTTAGATTCCAGCTCAACAAATCCGATTTATTTTAGAAACAGTGCCGTTGTAAATAAACAAACAGGCCGCACTCTTTTAACAAGAAAGTCAAATGACAATTATTTACATTACATTACTATGAGATATACCAATTTTAATGTTAGGGAGATTGCTTTTTCTATCCATCTATAAAAACTCTTTAGCAAAAATTAGAACCTTCTTTCTTCAACATTAAATACTTCTTGTTAAATTCTCTTATGGACATTTCTTAACACTATTAAACATATATATCTTAAAAGTCTTTCTTGTATCAACTATAACAGGAATTGTATAAAAGCTTTGAACTTATAAAGGCTCTGTATCTCACATTCAGTCAAAAGTCTTTCACTAAAAGTTCTATGGCAATTCTTTTGTTTCAGATCTTCTTCAAGAAATTTTGGCTCTGCTGCATCTCATCGGGAATGTAGCAGGCTGTGGGCTCATTCAGCTCCGGCAAAAGGTTACTCTCCCTCAGCGAAAAGAAAAACTTATGAGCGAAGGTGCTTTGGGAAATTTGCCTTGCCTTTTCTCCTCTGCTTGGGCTTGCTTAAAATGCCTGGATGACTGCCTTCTTTTTTTGCCGTTTCAACAGCAAGAACTGCCACCAACTGTTAACTGGATCCCTCTCTGGCCTGAAAACCTTTCTCTGGCAATTGAAACTCTTCCTTTCAGCAATTTGAAATCTTGTCTGTGGCCTAGAAGTAGTCTCTGTCTAGCGACGTCTTGAACCGAGAAGCTCCTTTCTGGAAGCGGGAAACTCCTCTTTCAAGCAACGTGGATCCGGGCAGCCTCTCTATCTCTCTGACGGCGACTCTGGACCAGACAGCCTCCTCTCTGACAGCAATTCTGGAACCGGGACCCCTTCTACTTGCTTCAGTCCCTTTTTATTAGGCTTCCTCTGAGACCTCCCATGAAGTTTGGCAATCCTCAAAGAATCTGTATGAGTCTTTCATCTTAAGTTTCAAGTTCGGCATGCCTTTGGTTCTCCTCCGCTTTCTTTTGATTGTAAGTTGCTGGCCATCGGAAAGTTGTTTGAACTCTTTATGACTGACTTTGGAGATGTTTACACTTAGAGCCTGCAAGCCTTTTTCATACATACAAGTTTCAATAACAATCTTTCTAATGCCGCCATGTACAGCTTCAGCGCAAAAACATTGCCTCTGTTTTTAACACTAGCATATTCTTATTAAAGCAGTATATACAGTTAGCTTCAAAAGAGTTATTTACAAAGACATCTAATAAAGACTATACGGAGACAAAGTTTATTTTTTTACAATATTCACATGGGACTTAACCTAAGTAAAAAATCGATGTAATGTGCTTTGGAATATTTAATACTTAAGCTGCAATCGAGTTTTTACACTTTGCTTATAATCGAATTCACTCGGCTCACTGTTTGACTTCCACTGATCCAAATGAATTCATTTACCCGGACTTATAAGAAAATAACTGATTTGACAATTTTAACGAAAAATAAATAAAAATAGCAATACACTTAAAGCGAATTTTAAAAATAATACATCTAATAAAACATATAATAAAGACTATACAGAGACAAACAAAGTTTATTTTTTTACAATATTCACATGGGACTTAACCTAAGTAAAAAATCAATGTAATGTGTTTTGGAATATTTAATATTTAAGCTGCAATCGAGTTTTTACACTTTGCTTATAATCGTATTCACTCGGCTCGCTGTTTGACTTCCACTGATCCAAATGAATTCATTTACCCGGACTTATAAGAAAATAACTGATTTGACAATTTTAATGAAAAATAAATAAAAATAGCAATACACTTAAAGCGAATTAAAAATAATACAAAATAATGATAAATAAAATATTATGTTTTCAGTTTTAATTAAATTTGTAAGTAAGGAAGAATACACAAGAGGTCGACCAAAAATGGCTCCGTGATCGATGGGTTGAACACCCCTGGTCTAGGGTATATGCTGTCCTACTTACCAGGAATTTATGATATGATTTTTTCATTTCCAGAATTGTCTTTTTAATTTCTTATGTCTGTCACAAAAGTTCTGATTCTTCTATTCTTGCAGACAGCCTTTAAAACATGTTTCCCTAGTTGAGTCAGCTAATGTTTGATCTCATTTTGTCAAGTTTGCTAAAGTCTGGTTCCTGTTTTCAGACTCTTTTTTTTTTTTGCCAATAATATTTGTATGAGTCTTCAGCCCTTCTTTTTTGAAACTTTTGCACATTTCATTTATTTATGATGAAGCAAAAAGGTAAAAAATCTTGATTTTTAATTTCATTTTTATTATTTTCTATGCTTTATATTAATTACAAAGAAAAGGTATGTAATATTTCACAGAAATGGGGGATATGATAAATCCAGTCAAATCCAATCCAGTCAAGTCAGAATTTTGCAGTCAAATCTATAGATGCATAGAAAGTTTTAAACCTAGACCCCAAGAGTTTGTGCAAATTTGGCTTTTGGCATTGGAGTTGTCTTGGGCTTATGCAATATAAGAGACACAAGCACTGCCTGGAAGCTATATTGCCTTTTATTAGTACTTTTTAAGTTTCACTGGCCTGACAGCTGTTCTGAAAACTGTTCTCATCAGAGACTATGCAGAAACCTTAAGAGGACAAAAATTTCTCTGTTTAAACCATAACAGTCCTGTGCCAGAGATGGTTATGAAGAGAATTTTAATAAACAAGAATATTAAAATAGATGTTAGAGTTGGAATAGTTAAAGCAACAGTTTGGAGTATTGCAAGTTATGGAAGTGAGCCATGAACATTCAGAAAGAGAGATATAGAAAGAATTAATGCATTGGAAATGTGGTGTTAAAGAAAGATGGAAATGATTAACTATATAGAGAGAATATCAAATCAAGAAGTTTTAAGAAAAGTTGGGATGGAAAGAACACTGCTCAAGAATATTATGCAAAGAAAGACCAGATTTGCAGGACATCTTCTGAGAGGTTCTTCAGGACACCTGACAAGAACTATATTACAAGGGACAGTTGAGGGGAAGAGAAGACGTGGAAGACCAACTCAATTTCAATGGTTCAATGATATCGTGGAATGGACTGGTTTAAGAATGACAGAGGCGACAGACAGAGAGAAATAGAGAAGAGCTGCTCATCTGCTGCAACCCTCTTGCTAGAGGATGCTACCAGACGACGACGACGATTTTTTGAATAGTGTGTAATTTTACTTATTGAAAAAGAGAGCCTGAAAGGCTTCATTTCAGCAAAGTAAATTAATAGAAATAAGAAATATTATAAATCCATCCTTATTTCATAGCCACATGTACAGAAAGTTTGAAAGATAGAACAGAGAGCTTATGAGGATACAATCCCCAACAGTGGAGTTCCCTTGAACTTGTACTATTTAAAAGACTCAAGCTCTGCCCCAGGATATTGCCTTTTACATTTCTATACATTCCTAAAAAGGGTGGATTTATGAGATCCCCTATTCCTATTAATTTACTTCACCGAAATGAAGCCTCTTAGGCTCTCTTTTTCAATAATATACACTGCTTGAAAAGTAGTCAATGGACACCATAGTATGAGGAACAAACAACCATGGCATCCACTTTAATAAGATGTAGGACCTCCTTTCACTGCGATGACTGCAGAAATCCTACGGGGCATACTTTCTACAAGCATACAGTAGTGATCAATGGGAATTTTGGTTCATTCTTCTCGGCATGTGATGAGGTCTTTGATTGTTGTGGGATAGATGTTCCTTGACCTCACCTGATGCTCCAGTTCAATAGTGGTTGAGATCAGGGCTCTGTGAAGCCAGTCAAGTGTGGTGATATTGATGTCCACAAACCAAGTAGTTAAGCAGCAGCCTTATGACACAGTGCTGAAAGAGACAATGGTCAATTCCATAGAAGCACCACAATGTAGGAAGCATTGCATTGTCCAGAATGTTCAGATACCTCTAAGAGTTCAGTGTTCATGGCACTGAAAACAGAGGTCTAAGGCCAAACCTGGAAAAACAGGATCATATCATCACACTACCACCACCACCTCCGAATTTCATAGTTGGGCTATGTGCTCTGGTAAGAGACATTCAACAAACATCTGCCACAACCACAATCTGTTCATCTGCTTGCTAGAGGGGTGTAATGTGATTTGTCATTCCATAACACAGTTTCCAAGCTTCCATGTCCCACTGTAAATGTTCTTTGCACCACTGAAATGGTGGTGCGAAGAACACGTACAGTGGGATATGAAAGCTGTATGTTGGTTTGGGTAATGTGGGACTTGCATATTGTAGTGCTACCATGGAAACCCGTTTTGGGTTCCTCTGTTTGAAATTATTTTTGTGCAGATTCGTGTTCCAATCGATGACCAGAACTGTGCATTCAACATGTCAGCCAAATAATGTCATTTTTACATATTATCCTTTGTAGCACCCTATAGTCACATCCAGTGAATGTGGTGGGTTGTCTACTGTAAGTAGCACTTGCAGTTGATTCCCTGCGTTTCATCTCGGTATGGTATCACTGATTGTTGACTTGGAATGACATCCTATCACAACACCTCTTTCAAACTCTGTCATTTCCCCTCTCAGAGCCATTTCACTGGGAAATAGTTGCACTCTCTTGGGAGTATCATATTTCTCTAATTTTTACCAGCTACAAACACGTACCTTATTACATGTCATAATGTACCATGCCATGTGGGTAGGGGGTCTGTTGATTTCTTTTTCAACCAGTGTAGTATTCACTTTTAAATGCATAAATTCTGTACTCAGTTAATTAAGGAGGTGTTAAAATAATTTTTCTTCCAATTATCAAAACTAAAGTAACAAAGTTATTTTATTATTGCTAATAAACTTTTTTTTTTCTTTTCAGAAATTTTACCAATCTCGCATGTCCACTCAAGTAGGTAAGAATTGTTCCATGATGTTAAGTTATGTTTATTATGAATCTCTGGTCATTCAGCATTAAGTTTGTGTACCGAGAGTGATCATAAAATACCTACTGTAGTTTTAGAAGTTGTTTAACTGTTTAAAATTTCTGTAAGTTTTAGATAAATACGAGGGTGTAGAAAGTTTATTTTTCGCTTGGTTAGACTATAATAAATTTAGTTTAATCCTTTACCCAAGTGTGAGCAAACAAA
The DNA here is from genome assembly GCF_054136105.1 of Typopeltis vanoorti. Lineage (NCBI taxonomy): Eukaryota > Metazoa > Arthropoda > Arachnida > Uropygi > Thelyphonidae > Typopeltis > Typopeltis vanoorti. The sequence continues at coordinate 53,221,634 of NC_143565.1, forward strand.
GTTTGCGCCTGAAAATATCTTCAGGACTGGGGTAAGGTAGTACAACACTGGGCAACTCAGAGCAAAGATGGACCAAGCTAACATCACTTGGGTCTGGCTCCCACTGACGAGACCTCAATAAAGGTCGAAACCGGTCTGGGTAGTGGCCCTTCCCTTAATGCATAACATTATACATATCTGCAAGGAGATGTGTTTTGCATTATGGGAGATACTGAGATAGGAGTGATGTTAGCCTGGTCCACCTTTGCTCTGAGTTGCCCGGTGTTGTACTACCTTAACCCAGTCCTGAAGATATTTTCAGGCGCAAACTTTGTTTGCTCACACTTGGGTAAAGGATTAAACTAAATTTATTATAAATACGAGGGTGATCTGAAAAGTTCTTGGCCTCAACTATAGATGGCAACACTATCGGCACAATTTTTTTTTCTAAGTTGGTACATCTGTCATAAGCATCCATGTGAAATTGCAAGTCATTCTGTCAAGTAGTTTGTTTTATACAGCTGTCTGAAGCAAAAATGTTGTCTATATCCCTTGAAATGGATAAAATTGAGTATTGTGTGGTTATAAAATTCTTTGTAAAAGGTTTAACGCAAAAAGAAATTCATTCGAAGTTCATAAAAGTTTATGGACACTCTTCTCCTTCATTTTCGACCATTAAGAAATGAACTGCCAAGTTTAAACATCGCCATATCAGCTTTGAAGATGATCCATGTGAAGGACGTCCAAAGAGTGTAAAACACCAGAAATCATTGATCAAGTGAATGATATGCTATCGGATGACCGGCAAGTCAAAGTGCGTGAAATTGCTGAGACTATAGGCATTTCAGAAGAATGTGTAGGATGTATTTTGCATGAAGAATTGCATATGAAAAAGCTTTGCACAAAATAGGTGCTGAGCTTGCTTACAGCAGATCAAAAACGTGCTTGCATGAAAATCTCTGAACATTGCTTGGATCATTTTAACAAGAATAAAACTGATTTTGTCCATTGATTTATTACTATGGATGAGACTTGGATTCACCATTACATGCCAGAATCCAAACAGCAGTCAAAACAGTGGACAGACGCTGGTTGTTCAGCACCAAAGAGGACAAAGTCGGTTCCATCAGAAGGAAAGGTCAAGGCATTGGTGTTTTGGTATGCTAAAGACATTTTGTTTATTAATTATCCTGAAAAGGTTAAAACAATAACTGGGGAATATTATTCCAATCTCTTAACCAGACTAGACGAAAAAATTTGTGAGAAAAGACCTGGTTTGCAGAAGAAAAAAATCATCTTTCATCAGGACAATGCACCTGCCCACAGAATTGTTTTGGCAATGGGAAAATTAAGGGATCTGAACTATGAATTGTTGGAACATCCACCCTATTCCCAGATTTGGCTCTCTCTTACTTCTATCTTTTTTTTTCCAAAACTAAAACTCTTCCTTGCTGGTCAGCGTTTTTCTTCGAATCAAGAGGTGATTAACCAGACTAGACTGTAGAGGAGTATTTTGCAGATCTTACTGAGACCCATTACAGGGAAGGGATAATGACACTGGAGCATCGCTGGAATAAATTTATTAGTCTTAAGGGAGATTATGTTGAAAAATAAAAATAATTTTGAAATTATAAATTCGTTTTTTCATTGTTAGGCAGAGAACTTTTCAGACCACCCTCATATTTTGTTCAATTTATGATGTAGTTTGCTTAATCAGATTCATCAATTAAAACCTATGGGTAGTGAAGAAGCTGTCTGTTGATGATCTCTATTATTTTAAAGTGTCAGTAGTTTCATGGCAGACTCACCCTTTTTTGGAATTCTCTGAATAGGGAGGATTTGCTTCTATGTATTCGAGTAGACACCAGCTGAGTATGGAAGTGTAGAAAAGGTGTAATATGGTTATTATTTCTGCCCCACCACTTTTGAACAGAAGGCCAGATTGCCATTGTGCAGGAGGCGTTTTCTGCATTTGACTTTTCAATGGTCAGATTCGGATTAGTAAATTGTTGTTTTGTATCTGTTGTATGCATTAATATAGGCAGAGAATAGACTGGAGTTATTGTCTCAAGAAACTTTTTGGTATGTTGAATTTTGTTGGTCTGCCTTGGCAAACCTATTTTTGAAATCATGACTTAGATAGTGAGTGGAAAGTTTGAATGAAGTAGTTATGAAGGCCTTCATTCCAACAAGATAATTTCTGTAACTCAGTTGGTGCAGGTGTTTACATTAGCAGAGCAGAAGCAGTATAGTCTGACCATGGAAAGGAAGACAGGAAGTCTCAGTGGTCATCATAGTTGTTGTCATTGTAATGAAAAAAGATAAAAGGTTGAGAATGGAGAGAAGGGTGTTCTATGGTAGAGGAAACATGCACAAGACTATGGTCTGGGTTACTGTGGAGAGAAGTTATCTCTAAAGATCAAGGAGAATTTATAAAGGAGAGAGATTGATCGATATGGTATTATGGTTGGTAGATGATTTGCATTAGCTTATAGCATGTATTGCATCTCGTTCAGCTTGGTCGGTGGAATTAGAAAAGCAAAGCCAGTTGTAGTCGTGGGTGTTAAAGCCAACTAGAAAAGAGACTTGAGTGTTTTGGTGGTTAAACTGTAGATAATCAAGCTTCAGAAATAAGAAATTGAAGAGGTCAGAATTTTCAGAATTTGGAGAACAGTAAAATCAATAGCTAAATATAACTGACTGGGGAGAGGAGAAAGGAAAATTTAATCCAGAGGTGGCTATGTAGTGTTGTAGCAGCATTTCTGGTACAAAAATGCTAGACTGCCAGAAGAAAATCTGTTATAGGTTAGATTCTAGTTGCTGACAAGAACTTTTTTACATGCTTTTTTCAGCTGGTTTCTGAAAATCATTAGTCAATCTTTGGTGCAGGAAGTAGAGTTGTAAACATATAGTACTATAGGTTTACAACCTTTCATTGGTGGGAGTCACATAAAAAAAAAATAGAATTTGCACTATTCAAAAATAACTTGATTGTGGGGAGAAATTGCAGCAGTTGTCTGCTGTACTTTCTCCCCACTGTCTTCAAGATCATCAAATAGCCATGAGGTAACTTATTGGTGATAGCTAAGGTGAAAAATGGCTGTCCACCAATTTCCAAACGTTAATGACAGATAAAAGAGTTACAGGGATCTTTCTTGAGACCGTTATTATTTAATTTGCATGTTAATTATATTGTGACAGTTTAACTGGTGATATACAACTGTTTGCAGATGATGCAAAACTGGAGAGAGTGATGAAGAATCAAGCAGATGTTGTGGCCTTACATGGGGACTTGAATAGACTGAGTGAGTGGGAAACAGTATGGAACTGTCAGTTCAGTATTGCAAAGTGTTACTTAACTTACTTAATCCCCTTCATCTTAATCACCTGGGAACATAGGTCTTCCACCACCATTTTCCACCAGACTCTGTTTTTTGCTTCTGCTTTTATTTTATTCCAGTTTTTATTGATATTTGTTATTTCTTTCAGCATTGTTCTTTCCATGTTTCACTTGGCCTTCCTCGTCTTCTTTTACCCTGTGGGATCCAATCTAGAGCCTGTTTTACTATTATTTTATCTTCTTTCCTCAATACATGCCCCAACCATCTCCATTTCCTTTCATGTATCTGTTGCAACATGGGTTTCTGGTTTGTTCTCTTCCATAGTTCTTCGTTTGATATTTGTTTTGGCCAATATATTCCCAGTATCATTCTTAAACACTTGCTTAGGAAGACCTGGACATTGTTAACTACCTTTTTTGTTTAACATCCATGTTTCTAATCCATACATTAGTACTGCCTTTACATTTGAGTTAAATATTCTCATTTTAGTTTTTATAGACAAATTCTTGTTTTTCCAAATATTTCTAAGTTGGTTGAAAGTTGAATAAGCCAGCTGTTTCCTTCTATTTATATCTTCAGTAGTTCCTCCTTTTATTGATACTATTGAACAAAGGTATATAAATTGTTCTATTTCTTTAAGCAGTATTTCTTCTATTGTTATTTGTTTATTTTGCTTTGCATTTATTTTCATCAACATTGTTTTATTTTTATTTATTATTATTATTATTATTATTCAGGTCTCCATGGAGTCAAAAGACTCATCGTGGGAGGTCCTTTCTAAGAAACACGTCTATCAAGCCTCATCGAGGGAGGTCCCCCCCCCCTGGAAACGCAACGTCTATCATACCACTCCTTAAATGCATTGACTGTTCTTGCTCTCACCACTCAATCAGGCAATGCAGTCCATGGTTCAACCACCCTCCATGCAAAGAAACCACTCCTCACCCTCTTTCTCACAGTTTCCTTTCGTAACTTCCAGGGATGGCCCTTGTCATGACTGCTTCCCGTTGTTCAACCAAGCAAAAGAACTCCTCAGTGTTAACCCTGTAACCACCTCTCAACAGTTTAAAAGTCTCAATCATATCACTTCTCCTATCCACCAAACTCTGCAGTCCACACTCCCTCAGCCGATCGTCATAACTAACATTGTACAGTCCTGACACCATCTTTGTTATCTGCCTTTGTACCCTTTCCACAGTTAATTTATCCCCTTCAAATCCTGAGGACCAGATCTGAGAACAATAGTCTAAGTGTGGTCTGATCAGAGTCTTATACAATGGAATGATAACCATTTTATCTCTGCAGATCAGTGTCCTTCTCATTATTGCAGCAATCCTCTGTGTTACCTTCACTAACTTTGCAATATGTTCCCTAAATTTCAGGTTTCTATCAATCATCAAACCCATATCTCTTGTCTCCCCTACTTCCTCCAGTTTAACTCCTCTCATAGAGTATGCAGCGTCCCATTGATGTGTCCCAAACCTCAAGACCTTACATTTTGCTGCATTAAACTGATACCCCCATTCATTTAGCCTAAGACCAAATTTTTTGGCTGCTTCTACAAGTGTTGTTGTTTTTTGTTCTATATGTTGGTGCTTCTGTGAAAGTAAGCAGATATCGTCTGCAAAATCTAGATCATGGAGTTGGTTTTGAAGTAACCATTGTAATCCTGTATTTCCATGAGATACTTTTCTCATCACCCAGTCTATGACAATTAAAAACATAGTAGGGGATGCAACCTTGCCTTACTCCTGCCTTTGTTTTAAATGGTTCTGAGAAGGTATTTCCATGTGTTATTTTAATTTCAAACTCTTCATACATTTTTTTAATTATTCTTATTATTTTTTCTGGGAGTTCATAATTTCTAAGTAATTTCCATAGGGAAGATCTGTTTATACTGTCAAAAGCTTGTTCAAAATCTATAAAATTTAAATATAAGCTTGCCTGCCATTCCAATGATTGTTCTATGATAATTCATAAAGTAGTAATGTGGTCGGTGCATGATCTATTGGCTCTAAATCCTGCCTGTTCTGGTCTTAGTTGTTTTTCTATTTCTATTTTGATTCTTTCTAGTAGTATCCTTTTAAGTATTTTACTTATAACATAAGTTATGCCTCTCCAATTTTTGCATTCAGATAGGTTCCCTTTTTTGGGTAATTTAACCAGCAATCCAGTATTCCATTCCTTAGGCTACTCTTCTTTCTGCCATATCCTAACATGCCATGCCATGCCATGGTCCTAACAGCCACCTGGTTGGCTGAGTGGTTAGCATATCTGCTCTCCAGCCAAAAGGTCGCGGGTTTGAATCCCGCCATGGGCATGGATGTTTGTGATTGTCAAAATACGAGTGGTGGTCGGCAGTACATGCCGTTGGTGTAAATGATGAACATAGTTGTAGTTGGTGGAGACGGAGAGTTGTGGATTAGGTATACCCTCCCTTGATGAGTCTTTGGACTCCCTGGAGGTGCTATGTAATAATAATAATAATAATAATAATATCTCATTTATTAAGGGATATAATATCTCTGCTATAAGTTTTGGATTTGCTTTTAGTATATCGCCTGGTATGTTGTCTGCTCCCAGTGCTTTACCTGTTTTGATCTGAGTTATTGCTTTTGTAATTTCTATTTTTGTTATTTTGTTCAAATTTATATCTAATAATGCATTTTGTTCATTTAATTCTAGGCTCTGGTTGCCATCAGTCATTTCTTGAAATTTCTCTGAGAAAAATTCCACCCATCTATTTATCTGTTCTTTTTCATTGTGTGACAAGAGAGGACTGGTATATGTGGATGCTTGGAGTGCGTTTGAGGAAAGAGAGGAATTTTATGCGAGAGACCGTTTACATTTGAATGAGAAAGGACGTAGGCATCTGGAAAGATTGCTGTTCTGAACGAGTCAGTGTCCCGGGGAGGATAATAGCAGGGGTGGCCTCTTGTGGGAATGGATACTTGGGAGAAGGGAGACAATGTCAGGTAACACTGAGCCCAGTGGAGTCTAGAAGGGATAATGCTGGGTATAGAAACAATGGCATTTATATGCTTTATACTAATGCCAGGAGTATCCGGAATAAGGGAGAGGAATTGGTGGCGCAGATAGCATCAGCCTGGCCAAAAATTATTGCGATCACTGAGAAGTGGTTGACAGAAGGGGATATAACAACAGGAATAGAAGTCGCTGGGTATAGCATTTTTCATCAGAATAGGAGGGGAAAGCATGGTGGTGGGGTACTGCTTATGATAAGTGATGACCTATGTAATCTAAGAGTGGAGGCTTTGGAAGGAAGTGAGACAAATGATTTTGAGAGCGTACGGTGTGAGGTAGAGGTAGGCAAGACAGGATATTTAGTGGGGTGTTACTACAGACCCAGGAGCACAGAGGATGGGGACCAGGAGATGTTTAGACAGCTAAGTTTGGCAAGAGCAAGAAGAATGATTGTTATGGGAGATTTTAACTTCAGTAGTATAAATTGGAGAGAGAGGAAGATGCATGTAGCAATAGGGAAATGGAATTTCTAGAATTCTTGAGGGACAAATGTCTTAGGCAACATGTAACAGAGGGAACAAGAGGTTCAAAAGTTTTGGATTTGGTTATAGCATCAGAAGAGTTGATAATAACTGAGTTGACGTCTCTCCCACCAGTTGGAGAGAGTGACCATATGGTGTTGACTTCGAAAATGAATAGACATGCAGGAGTATCAAAGAGATGGGAACTTATGTGGAATTATAAGGCAGGTGATTATAATAGTCTTACACGTCAACTTCGGGAAGTTTCATGGAGGGAGGAATTGGAAGGCCGGGATATCACTAGTGCGTGGGAAATTGTGAAAGAATATTTGTTATCAGCAATGGTAAGTTGTATACCATGAGTGAAGAAGAGGACGCAATTTATAGTAAAGTGGATGACAAACAATATTAAACAGGAATTGCATGCGAAAAAGAGGCTATGGAAGAGATATAAGGAGACAGGTGAATAGATGCATGAGGAATATAGGACACAGACCAGAAGAGTGACTAGTGTGGTAAGGAAAGCGAAACTGGAATATGAGAGGAGATTGACATTATGATCCAAAGAAAATCCTAGGGAATTTTTTAGCTATGTGGCCAGTAGGAGGAGAAATGACTGTGGAAGAATGATATTGTGGGATAAAAATGGGAATAGAGTGACGGATGCAGAGGATATAGTGGAATTGTTCAATTAACACTTTATTGGAGTATTTCATCCTAGAGGAGTCGGTTTTAATGTTAGAGGGATAGGACTGGTTCGAGGTCAGGAGGTACAGGAGGAGAGTGTGTTTCAGATACTGAGTATTCTGGATGTCAGTAAAGCTGTGGGACTGGATGGTATTTCACCACGAGTTTTGAAAGAATGTGCTAGGGAATTGACAGTGCCTTTAACGTGGCTTTTCAGTGAAAGTCTGGCTTTGGCAAAGGTGCCCAGGGAATGGAAGGAAGGTAAGATAGTGCCATTGCATAAGGGTGGTAACAGACTGGAAGTGTCTAATTATAGGCCAGTCTGTGTGTCATCAGTAGTTGTTAATATCTTGGAGAAAGTAGTGAGGGGACCGTATACAGCATTGGGCAGATGAGGGTAATGTTATCTGTGAGAATCAACATGGATTTGTGAAAGGGCGCTCTTGTTTTAGCAATATGCTAGCCTTTTATAATAAAGTTACAAGAACATTAGATGAGGGAAAGGCATATACTATAATTTTCTTAGACTTAGCAAAGGCATTTGGCAGGGTGCCACATGATAAGCTGATATTTAAGTTGCAGCACATGGGTCTAGATGTCAGATTGGTCAACTGGATTCAGGATTGGCTGTCTGATAAGTATCAGAGAGTTGTGTATGGTGGAGCAGTTTCAAGGAGGCAGAGGGTTACAAGTGGGGTCCCACACAGCTCAGTACTAGGACCTATATTGTTTAACCTTTATATCAATGACATAGCCAGTGGATTGCAGGGGGATATTCAGTTGTTTGCGGATGATGCGAAGCTGGGAAGGATTATTAGTAATAGTGCAGATGTGGTAGCCCTGCAAGAGGATTTAAATAAGCTAGACAGATGGGCAAATGAATGGGGATGTCAGTTTAATGCAGCAAAATGTAAGGTCTTGAGGTTTGGGAAACATCGATGGGATGCTGCATACTCTATGGGAGGAGTTATACTGGAGGAAGTAGGGGAGACAAGAGATCTGGGGTTGATGATTGATAGAAACCTGAAGTTTAGGGGACATATTGCAAAGGTGGTGAAGGTAACACAGAGGATTGCTGCTATTATGAGAAGGACACTGACCTGCAGAGATAAGAGGGTTATCATTCCATTGTATAAGTCTCTGATCAGACCACACTTGGACTATTGTTCTCAGATTTGGTCCCCAGGATTTGAAGGGGATAAATTAACTGTGGAAAGGATACAAAGACGGATGACAAAGATGGTTTCAAGACTGTACAAGGATAGTTATGAGGATCGGCTGAGAGAATGTGGACTGCAGAGTTTGGTGGATAGAAGAAGGAGAGGTGATATGATTGAGACTTTTAAACTGTTGAGAGGTGGTTACAGGGTTGACACTGGGGAGTTCTTTAGCTTGGTTGAACAGCAGGAAGGAGTGATGACAAGAGGCCATCCCTGAAAGTTACGAAAGGAAACTGTGAGCAAGAGGGTAAGGAGTGGTTTCTTTGTGTGGAGGGTGGTTGAGCCGTGGAATGCATTGCCTGATGGAGTGGTGGGAGTGAGAACGGTCAGTGAGTTTAAAGAGTGGTATGATAGACTTTGTGTTTCTCAGGGGGGGACCTCCCCCTCGATGAATCTTGACAGACTATGTTCTTAGGAAGGACCTCCCGCGTTGAGTCTTTTGACTCCTTGGAGGCCTGAATAATAACAATAATAATAATAATAGTTTTTCCTTCTTTATTGTATATAGGAACTATCCATTTGTTTCTTTTTCCACTTAATTTCCTTGTAATATCATACAACTTTCAAGTATCATTTATATATGCAGCATCCTCTGCCTCTTGTGCTAGATTTTGTATGTATTTTCTTTTATCATTTCTTGCACTTCTTTTTATTTCTTTATTAATTCGCTATATCTTTCTGCTTGTTCTTGTTCAACATTTTCATCAATCTGTAACAGTTTCTCTTTTATTCTATCTCTCTCCTCTATTTTTGATTTGGTGTTTTCTGATATCCATTCCTTGTCTGTATTAGTTCAAAATCCCAATATCTTTTCTGATGTGCTTATTAGTATGTCTTCAATCTTAGTCCATTTTCCCTCAATGTTATCTCCTTCTCTTTTTTCGAGTTTATCCTATTTATCCTGTAGAGTTGTTATAAATGTATTTCTAATCTCTTTGTGTTTGAGTTTTCGATTCTAAACCTCTTCCTGTTGTGCACTGTTTGTTTATTTTTGAATATTTTTACTTTCATGGTAGCTGTTAGGAGAAAGTGATTTGAATATATCTTGGCTCCTCTTTTAACTCTGACATCCAGGAGTGATTTCTTCCAATTCCTTGATATAAGTACATGGTCTATTTGGTTCTTTGTCTTTCTATCTGGTGCTATCCATGTCCATTTGTGTATTTTTTTATGTTGGAAGAGACTCCCTCCTATTGCAAGCTGATTGAGCATACAAAAGTCTATAAGTAACTCTCCATTTTCATTTATTTCTCCTTCTGCATACTTTCCCATAACAGTTTCTTTATTAGTATTATCATTTCCAACCTTAGCATTAAAGTCTCCAATTATAAGTTGCATATCTTTTTTATTTGTTGTTTCTCTGTAGCATGTTATAAAAATTATCCTTTTCTTCCTGGATCACATCATTTATTAGTGCATATATAACAGTTATTGTGTGTTCTGCTTGCCCGCTTTAAATCTAGCATTTAGTATTCTTTCGGATATTGGGTTCCACTCCATTAGTGCACCATGAGCGTTCTTTGTCATCATTAGTGCAACTCTCTTTGTGTGGTCATTTGTATTTTGGTTCCCAGAGTAGATTAAATAGTGACCAGAGTTTAATTTGATTTTTCCAGTTCCTATCCATATCGTTTCGCTTAATCCCATTATTTCTAGTCTGTATATTTCTAGAACTCTTGAGACTTGGTATGTCTTCCCAGTTTCGAACATGGTTCTAACATTCCAACATCCCAGTTGGAATGTTAAAACAATCTAAGCTTGTCTTTTGGTAAAGTGTCTGTCACTTTCTTCTGCACCTCTACTTCCCCAGAAGGGCTTTCTGGTCCACATTCCCAAATCTTTCACAGAGGTGCCTCGTGTTCGTGGCAGTTTGTGTTCTATTTTCCTCATCCAGTATCACATTTTGGAAGGTTTCAGTTTGCATTGCAAAGATTTTTTTCTGAGCCTGGGTTGCTAGCCCTGCACTCAAACCCTCCCCATTTTTCCAGGCTTGGGACCACCAAGTCAAGTTTTCACTAAGCATGGCTGGGTTATTGCAAAGTGAAATGTCTTGAAATTTGGACCACAGTGGGATGAAAAGTATACACTTGGTGGGGAAAGTTTGGAGAAAATTGAGGAGACAAGAGACCTTGAAATGGTGGTGAATAAGGATCTGAAGTTCAGCAGTCACACTGCACAAGTTGTAAAGTCATCACATCAGATTACAACAATGATGCAGAGGATTCTGCAGAAATAATCTGCAGAAATAAAGATCTGGTTCCATTGTATATTATATATGGCCTCGATCAGCCTTCGTATAGATTATTGTACACAGATTTGGTTTTCGTGGTGATGAAGATATATTATTATTATTATTTTTTTTTATTCAGGCCTCCATGGAGTCAAAAGACTCATCATGGGAGGTCCTTCCTAAGAACATAGTCTGTCAAAATTCATTGAGGGGGAGGTCCCCCTAAGAAACACAAAGTCTATCATACCACTCCTTAAACACATTGACTGTTCTCGCTCTCACCGCTCCATCAGGGAATGCATTCCATGGTTCAACCACCCTCCACACAAAGAAACCACTCCTCACCCTCTTGCTCACAGTTTCCTTTCGTAAATTCCAGGGATGGCCTCTTGTCATCCTGCTGTTCAACCAAGAAAAAGAACTCCCCAGTGTCAACCCTGTAACCACCTCTCAACAGTTTAAAAGTCTCAATCATATCACCTCTCCTTCTTCTATCCACCAAACTCTGCAGTCCACATTCCCTTAGCCGATCCTCATAACTATCCTTGTACAGTCCTGAAACCATCTTTGTCATCCGTCTTTGTATCCTTTCCACAGTTAATTTATCCCCTTCAAATCCTGGGAACCAAATCTGAGAACAATAGTCCAAGTGTGGTCTGATCAGAGACTTATACAACAGAATGATAATGTTGGATCCTACTTCTTCTTAATCTATACTTTGGATCCGACATGATTACAATTACGATGTTCTTAACTAATTGATAAGTTGTGAGTTGATTTCTAATTCAAATATATAGAAAATTTATATTTAAAGACTGCGCCACTCTATATCTGGATTAGTTCAAGAATTGAAGAAAAATCAACCTTCAACTATTTCTCCTTAAAATATATACTGGCCGAGTATATTTGACTTACTTAATTTACCCGCTTTGGTTCAAATATTTTATGAATGGTGCAGTAAAAGAGATTCAGGCAAAATACAACTTTTGATTAACAAAAACAAACATTTAATTCTATAATCACAAATTATACACTTAAGATCAAAATACTAAATAAGTTATTATAAACACTTCGGCCTTTCTGATAATACTGTCATACAAATTCAGACAATGGTAAATCTGTTATCTCTAATACAGCTTTCTCACAGTTCTTTAAGTTCCAAATACGATAAAAATTGCAGTAACACTTCCTCACAAACAAACACTTTTAATTTTACACTTCGCTAATTCTCCACAATAGTTACTGTTAGTATCAGGGAATTCTAAGATGAAACTCACACACTTCTCTGTACAAAAATATTAAGGTTGGAATAATCTTACCGATAATCTTTTCTTCTTCATTTACTTATACGTAAACACTTTTTATAACTGTAAACACTTTGAACAGTAAACGGCGCTCATTAAAATAATTCTTCTAAGCAATAACTGAATTAATCATCAGTCACAACATACATAAACAAACGTTGTTGCATAAAGTACTACCGATCACTCATGAAATAAAGCAATACAATAATTCCTTAACTTTAGGTTTTATAAGCACAGTTGTTCATTCCTCCGACGTCAATTTAATCCTTTAGGTACCATAATTCTTAACACCGCTATCATTAAACTTAGCTTTGTTGCCTCTAATTATTCTCTAGTTACTTCATGCTATACTTCAAGTTTCCGTGTGTCCTTGAAAGGTGGCCCTGAAATTAAATCTCAACTCAAGTATTGCTAGTCTATTTAGTAGTCACTCAGCTGTTTTCCGTAGCTATAATTGTTATTCTACAACTTATTAGCTAACCGCCTCTCGACTAGTAGACTTTATTTAGCTGCTTGAGTGACTTGCCGACTCGCTATTATCGCACTGTGATTCCCGAATGCTCCGATTCCAACCTAATGCCAATCTCTCTCTTATAAATCTCTAATGCTCCCAATATATTAATAATTCCAGCGTTTGTCACTTATATATCTGTTTTTCCCGCCTAAATTGTTCTCGTGATCTAAAACTCTTTTTAATAAACCTTCTCCTCACGTTGTATTCCAATTCTCGCGCTCGCTTACTTACATGCATCTCCACGACAACAAAACAAAATATAATAAAATTGAGCTATTGCATAACGTTAAACTTTCACAAACAGGAATAAATAAAGAATATTTATATTTTAATTAATGCGCAGTTAAATTATCAAATACAAGTTCTTATTATATTAACATAGTAATAACTAAAATAGCTTAATAATATTTAATAGTCTTTTCATTATTAATACATATATCTTGATTGAATAATTAAATATTAGACAAAATTAAAGTAGTTATATGAATATTAAATTGTGAAATAAGTTGTTTACATTAAATAATATTTACAAGTCTAGCCTTTGTGATTGAAGATCATGTTGGATTCTGAAGCAAATAATAATTACTCCATCTCTATATATTCAGAATCCAACAATAACCCTCTTATCTCTGCAGGTCAGTGTCCTTCTCATAATTGCAGCGATCTTCTGTGTTACCTTTACCACCTTTGCAATATGTCCCCTAAACTTCACATTTCTATCAATCATCAACCCCAGATCTCTTGTCTCCCCTACTTCCTCCAGTATAACTCCTCCCATAGAGTATGCAGCATCCCATCGATGTTTCCCAAACCTCAAGACCTTACATTTTGCTGCATTAAACTGAAACCCCCATTCATTTGCCCATCTATCTAGCTTATTTAAATCCTCTTGCAGGGCTACCACATCTGCACTATTACTAATAATCCTTCCCAGCTTCGCATCATCCGCAAACAACTGAATATCCCCTTGCAATCCACTGACAATGTCATTGATATAAAGGTTAAACAATATAGGTCCTAGTACTGAGCATTGTGGGACCCCACTTGTAACCCTCTGCCTCCTTGAAACTGCTCCACCATACACAACTCTCTGATACTTATCAGAAAGCCAATCCTGAATCCAGTTGACCAATCTAACATCTAGACCCATGTGCTGCAACTTAAATATCAGCTTATCATGTGGCACCCTGCCAAATGCCTTCGCTAAATCTAAGAAAATTGTAGTATATGCCTTTCCTTCATCTAATGTTCTTGTAACTTTATTATAAAAGGCTAGCATATTGCTAAAACAAGAGCACCCTTTCACAAATTCATGTTGATTCTCACAGATAACATTACCCTCATCTGCCCAATGCTGTATACGGTACCTCACTACTTTCTCCAAGATCTTAACAACTACTGATGATACACAGATTGGCCTATAATTAGACACTTCCAGTCTGTTACCACCCTTATGCAATGGCACTATCTTACCTTCCTTCCATTCCCTGGGCACCTTTGCCAAAGCCAGACTTTCATTGAAAAGCCAGGTTAAAGGCACTGTCAGTTCCCTAGCTCATTCTCTCAAAACTCGAGGTGAAATACCATCCAGTCCCACAGCTTTTCTGACATCCAGAGTACTCAGTATCTGAAACATACTCTCCTCTTGTACTTGTAAACCTCGAACCAGTCCTATCCCTCTAGCATTAAAACTGACTCCTCAAGGATGAAATACTCCAATAAAGTGTTCATTGAACAATTCCACTATGTCCTCTGCATCAGCCACTCTATTCCCATTTTTATCCCACAATATCATTCTTCCACAGTCATTTCTACTCCTACTGGCCACATAGCTAAAAAATTCCCTAGGATTTTCTTTGGTTCTTAGGGCTAATCTCCTCTCATATTCCAGTTTCGCTTTCCTTACCACACTAGTCACTCTTCTGGCCTGTGTCTTATATTCTTCATGCATCTTCTCTTCACCTGTCTCTTTATATCTCTTCCATAGCCTCTTTTTCGCATGCAATTCCTGTTTAATATTGTTTGTCATCCACTTTACTCCAAATTGTGTCCTCTTTCACTCGTGGTATAGAACTTACCATTGCTGCTAACAAATATTCTTTCACAATTTCCCACGCATTAATGATATCCCGGCCTTCCAATTCCTCCCTCCATGAAACTTCCCAAAGTTGACGTCTAAGACTATTATAATTACCTGCATTATAATTCCACATAAGTTCCCATCTCTTTGATACTCCTGCATGTCTATTCATTTTCCAAGTCAAAACCATATATTTACTCTCTCCAACTGGTGGGAGAGATGTCAACTCAGTTATTATCAACTCTTCTGATGCTATAACCAAATCCAAAACTCTTGAACCTCTTGTTCCCTCTGTTACATGTTGCCTAAGACATTTGTCCCTCAAGAATTCTAGAAATTCCATTCCCCTGTTGCTACATGCATCTTCCTCTCTCCAATTTATACTACTGTAGTTAATATCTCCCATAACAATCATTCTTCTTGCACTTGCCAAACTTAGCTGTCTAAACATCTCCTGGTCCCCATCCTCTGTGCTCCTGGGTCTGTAGCAACATCCACTAAATATCCTGTCTTGCCTACCTCTACCTCACACCATACGCTCTCAAAATCATTTGTCTCAATTCCTTCCAAAGCCTCCACTCTTAGAGGACATAAGTCATCACTTATCATAAGCAATATCCACCACCACGCTTTTCCCCTCCTATCCTGATGAAAAATGCTATACCCAGCGACTTCTATTCCTGTTGTTATATCCCCCTCTGTCAACCATTTCTCAGTGATCGCAATAATTTTTGGCCAGGCTGATGCTATCTGTGCCATCAATTCCTCTCCCTTATTCCGGATACTCCTGGCATTAGTATAACGCATATAAATGCCATTGTTTCTATACCCAGCATTATCCCTTCTAGACTCTACTGGGCTCAGTGTTACCTGACATTGTCTCCCTTCTACCAAGTATCCATTCCCACAAGAGGCCACCCCTGCTACCATCCTCCCTGGAACACACTGACTCGTTCAGAACAGCAATCTCTCCAGATGCCTACGTCCTTCCGCATTCAAATGTAAAATGATCTCTCGCATACAATTCCTCTCTTTCCTCAAACGCACTCCAAGCATCCACATATACCATCCTGCTGTTCTTGTATGCATGAACAGTATGCAGAGAACTTTTGAAATTTCCTCATATCAATAGCCCTTGAAAAATAAATGTATATAAAATGGCTTATTTTTTTTTTCCCCTAGTTGGTGGAAAGCATTCTGTGAAGTTAGCATCAGCTCCATCTCTGCCATTAAGAACTATATTGAAACAAGTAAGTATATATGTACTTCTTGTAACTGTCAGTCAGTGTTTAAATGCTGACAGTTTTCACCCTAAACATGATTGGCTAATACAAATGCTGGTAACTCTCATGCAAATAGCACTAGAGTCAGTCACATCATTATAACAGTTTGCTTAAAATTTCCATCCGAAGCTTCATAGGAGTGATGCTATGTTGAAGAAAGTTCACTAAAAAACCTTCCACTATAGCAATCTGTATATTAACAGATTATATTATTATTATTATAGGTATGCTTGAGTTATAAGGTGCATTGTGAGAGTATACACACCAACCACCATTATGCTTGTCATACAAGTGTTTTAAATTCATTCTTAATACTTGGTTATTCAGATCATAATCTCATCCAGGTTTCATCTCTAGTGGAATGCCCTCTTCTCAGTCATTCTCCAAGATTTTTTACTCCTCCTTTCCATGCTCAGACTACTGTTTCTGTTCTTCAGATCTAGACACTTGTGATCTTCATACAGAATTTATCCATGTTGGATAACTTTTGTTTGAAAAGAGTTGGGAATGAAGGCTTTCATTGCCCACTCTGTTCAAAATTCCCATCCTATAACCAAGCTATGGGTTTTCAAAAAAGTGCATCTAGACCATCTCAAGCAAAGAAAAGTTACAGCTTATGTAACTTAAGTGGTTTGAAACAAAAACTCAGTCATCATTTACAGCTTATACCGAAGTTCCCCAACACTTGCAAATTCATCATTAACAAGGGATCTGATTTTTTGAAAGGGCTAAATGTAGAAAACTTAATGCCTATGCTCATGGTAGTCATGTCTGCTGGTCTTTTACAAATACTGTTGGGCACAACTTTTGTCTGTTTGTGCTTCTATCTCTTTATCATCCAAATGCTAGTATTGCAAATCACCTAAAAATGGTCTCCTGGCATCAGTCTACTCAGCTGGAATTCACTCTACAGCATGAAAGCAAGTCCATATAAAGCCAGTTTAAAAAAAAAAAAAGTTTAAAAAAAAAAAAGGTAATATGTTCTACATCCAACTATCTATAGCAAACTTGTAGGGATCACAGAAACACTCTTGCTTTAGTGGACAGCTTATTATAGTGAATTTTTTTAGCATGTATTTTACCTATGGACTGTGTTGAGACTTTTAAGCAGTTTGTTACAGGAGTATTTTTTATTGTTATATGGGAATCTCCTTAATCAGAAGACTTGTCATGAGAGACCCGCACTATCCTTGATACACACAATACCTGTCGTACCTCTTCTTAAATTAATTCACTGTCAGGACACTCAAAACTACTTCTAGCAGTCCATTCTGCTCATTCATCATTCTTCAAGCAAAAAATTTAATCTGCACACTCTTACACAACTTCCAGGACTGACCCCTATTTGCTATAGTGAGTTAATTCAGCATAAAATATGGAATTTAGCTATAATTGTAAACTGAATCTATCAAACAATGTGATTTGTTTATTTATAAATATATATTTACTTTTCAGATGTGGGTATGTGCTTTTACAGTATTTTTTACATTTTGGATAACACTTTCAGTCTTTCCTGCAGTTCAGGTGCTTACAAAATCCACATCAAAGACAAAAACTTTATGGACTGGTAAGTAAAGAAATTTTAAAAAACATTTTTATATAATATTGCTTATATTTATTTTACAATTGACTTTCAGTATAGAAAACTAATAGAGATTGCAGAAATGATTTGCCAAAGTGAATTTTTTTAACAGTATCTTATGTAGTTTTGTTATAGTAATGTTTACCATAGTGAGAGTCATGTATTATAAATGAATAAAGAATGTTCACTTATAATACACATAAAAATGAATCAAAAAATGAAAGAAAGAAAAACTATTACTTGTAAATGAAATTAAAAAATTAAAAAATTGTAGTGCATGTAATCCAGTAATGCTTTCTAGTTTGATGACTCAAAATAAGTATTGTGAATGTTTAATTTTATGTTAAATAAGCTTTTCTGTAAATCATTTTGGTAACATCCTGGTTGGCCGAGTGGCTAGCATATCCGCTCTCCAGCCAAAAGGCTGCAGGTTCGAATCCCGCCGTGGGCATGGATGTTTGTGATTGTCTGTGAAGTACTAGTGGTGATAGGCGGCAGTAGATGGCGTTGGTGTTAGATGATGAAGGTTGGTAGAGTGGTGAGACGAGAAGTTGTAGAGTGGATGCCCTCCCTCGATTAGTCTTTGGATTCCCTGCAGGTGTGATGTAATAATAATAACATTAGTACGCTCTGATCACCCCCCCCCCCAGGGCACATTCCATATTCATAGATTTAACTGCTGAATAACATGACCATATGCCTGAGGTTACCTTCTCTGGCACTTGGGAATAAAGTATTAGTAATGAATAAATAATTTATCCAGTAATGCCATTTATTCATTCCTAACACCTCATTCTCTTTCCTCATGCATTTAAAAACATAAAAATGTTATGCCAAAAATGATCGATTGGTGAAAATGGTAGCACACATGATAACTAACGTGCAGCTATGGTGGGTACTTTGTATGGAGTGAATTTGTTGGATGAAGGAACACTTGTATAATATGCCTGATGAATTGCATTTGATAGTTTTGGAGTTAGATGTCTGTAGAGAGTGTTATTTATTGAGAGATTAGAAGTGCAAAATCAGGGAAACTAGAACTACTGCAGTGGGGAGGATGCAGCTATGGGTTCGACTACCCCCTGGGACAAATGAGTGTGTGCGTGTACAGAAATGATTATGGAATTCTGCATGCAGTTTCATAAGTTTCAAATTTGAATGGGTTGGTAATGACATCATGCAAGGAAAACTAAGGGCCCAAGGGTATGTTGAAATACATGTACACAAATAGAACTATTAGAAATAAAAGAGAGGAATTTTTTGTCATTGGTCAACTTGACTTAGCCAAAAAGTATTGGCATCAGGGAGACCTGGTTGACAGAAAATGATACAGGGATAAAATGTGCCCTGGCATATTTTTTTTTTAGTCTTACAAGTTCCAAAGGAGTGGAATGAAAGGAAGATGAAGATTGTACCATTTCATAAGAGAGTCGACAGAACTCATGCATCAAATTATACCAATCTGTATGTCAGGTGTTGTGGTTAAAGTGTTGGAGAGACTAGTGAGAACCAGTATCCACAATTTGGTTGACAACATTGGTATTATTTTTGATGGACAGCACAGATTTGCTAAAGAGAGGTCATGTTTTAGTAATAGGGTGATAGATGCTTGGACGAGGGAGATGGATACACAATGATATACTTAGATTTTGCAAAGGCTTTTGGTAGATTACCAGATGATAAGATTACCAGATGATACCCAATCCTATCTGCTCTAGTCAAACTAGAGCAGATAGGATTGGGTATTAGACTAGTGCATTAGATTGAAGATTAGCTATCTGATAGGTATCAGATATCAGAAAGTTGTGTATGCAGAATCAATATCCCAGAAGATGAAGAACGTCACTAGTGATATGCATCAAGGGTCTGTTTTAGGTTAAACCATTGCTGTTTAACCTGTATGTTAATGATATTAGAGAAGATTTGAATGGAGATTCAGTTTTTTGCAGATAATGCAAAGTTTAGGAAGAACCATGAGGAGTAGAGCAGATGTTGTGGCCTTACAGGAAGACTCGAATAGATTGAACGAACAGACACAGGAGTGGGGGATTCCAGTTTAATGTTGCAAAATGTAAAGTTTTAAAATTTGGAAAACAAACTAGGATGTAGAGTTTACACTTGGTGGGGATATATTGTTAGAGGTGGAAGAAATAAGAGATTTTGGGGTGATGTTGGGAAAGGATCTAAAATTTAGAGGACAATACAATGAATTCTGGCAATGATGCGAAGGACATTGACTTGTAGAAGCAAGGAGATTCTAGTTCCATTGTATAAGGCCTTGATTAGGTCATTATATGGACTATTGTGCAGAGATTTAGCACCTGGTTTTCAAAAGGATGAAGAGATATTGGAAAGGGTCCAGAGGTAATTGACTAAGGTAGTTTCTGGTCTCTGAAATGTTAAGTATGAAGAATGGTTGAGAAGATGCAATTTGCATAGTCTAGTATATAGGAGGAAGAGGGGGGGGGTGATATGATAGAGATATACAAACTGGTAAGGGTTTGTTGTAGGATTAACGTTGAAAAGTCAGTACACACCTTAGTACGTTTAATCTAAAGTTTTTAAATTTGGGATCCACAGATGGGATGTTTCATACTTATCCACTTCGCAGAGAAAACAAGGGATTTTGGGTGATTTGTAGACATTGCAAAATGTAAAATCTTTGAAGTACATAGAACATATTGCAAATATCTGAACAACTCGAAAGATTGCTGCAATAATGGGGATGACACTGACATAAAGGGTTATGAAAGCTCTGATGAGACCACATCTGGATTATTGTCCTTTGATCTGTTCACCAGGATTTGAAGTGAATGATTAGATTCTCTACCATGTTCTGCACCTTGGAGAGGGTGCAGAGCATTCATAAGCTAGACAAGCTACAGCTTAGGGCTTCAGATCAATATAAGAATCTCCAAAAAACTGTTAAATCTAAAGTTTACTCAGTGGGGCCTTCTTAAACATTATAGATTAGGGGGCCACTGCAACTTTAAATCTGGCCCCGGTGTAAAGGATGGATAACAAAAATTATATCAGGACTGTACAATATTGGTGATCAAAATAGACTATTATTATTATTATTTGTGGCATCTCCATGGAGTCCAGAGACTAATTGCGAGAGACCTAAATCAACCATCATACATACAAATCCTATCATACCTCTCCTTGAATCCATTCACCATCAGGGAACTCACAACTAATTCTGGCATTTCCATTCTCCATGCAGAAAATCTGGTTGCACACCCTATGCTAACCACACTCTTACACAACTTCCATGGATGGCCCCCTAGTTCTCTGACTATTTGTCATGAAAATTTTCACTTGCATCAATTTTATAAAACCACTTTAATATCTTAAAAGATTCTATTATGTCCCCTCTTTTCTGCTTATCAATTAAACTTTGTAACCCACAAACTTTCAACCTGTCCTCATAGGATATATTCCACAGACTTATCACCATCTTGATCTTTGAATCTTTTCGACCACTTCCTGGTTCCCAAGAAACTCAGGTGACCAAATCTGTGCACAGTAGTGAAGATATGACTGAATCATAGCCTTATAAAGAGGAATAATGATTTCCCTATCTTTACTTGTTAGCTTGTTTTTCAACATCCAAGTAATTCATTGAGCTATTTTACCAACTTTTGCAATATTCCTTCTGAGCTTTAACTCTTTGTCCACCATTATCCCCAAGTCCCTAGCTTCATCAATTTCCTGCAAACCATACCATCAATGTGATACATCATATTCAACCTTTTTAACCTGAAGTGCGTAACCTTACATTTTACAACATTAAATTGGCAATCATTATCCTTTGCCCACAATGCCAATTTATTTAAATCATCCTGCAGGATATCTACATCACCTTTATCAGCTATTGCTCTCCCCAGATTTGCATCATCAGCAAACAACTGAATATCTTCTCTTAAATCTTTCCCTATGTCATTGATATACAAATTAAAGAGTAGTGGTGGCCCTAGCACCAAATCCTGAGGTACTCCACTAGTCATCATCATCATTCTCCTGAACTACACTCCACCATATACTCCTCTCTGGTGTCGCATCCCTATCCACCCACTGTTGTATTTTACCTTTTTCCAACTTTTTCAATACTTTAACAACCACTTCTGATATATTAATTGGTCTGTGGCTTGCTACCTCTGTCTTGGAGCCACCTTTATGCAATGGTACTATATTACCCTCTTTCCACTTCCTTGGAACCCTGTCAGAGATGAGACTTAGATTGAACAACTTCATCAAAGGTAATGCTAATTCTATTGCACATTCATGTAGTACGCAGGCTAATATGTTATCCAGTCCAACTGCTTGTTCAATGATACACCTTTGCAAAATGATCACTCAGCAACTCAACTATTTTTTTGGGTTCAGTCACCTTCCAACTATGAGCATCGCTTAAAGACATTCTAAATCTACCATAGTAATTTTTCCTCTTACTTGCTACTGTTATATTCCCGTTTTCTGATTGTTTTATCTTTAATCTTTAATTGTCTTTTACTTTCTATTACTAGTTATCATTAAACTTTGTTTCTCTTACTATCAGATATTCAGTTGCCGACAAATTTGTATAGATTAAAGACTGCGCCAGCCAGCAACTAAATTCTGATGCACTATCTAAAATACTTAAAGAAAATTGTAGGGATCAAGATACATGCAGTCGTGGTCCCTGTTCTCACATCACTATTGGTTTCCCCTTTAAATGCATGGTACGAAATTTTCCAAATGGTAATTCAAATCCGCAGAAGATATGACAAACTCAATTGATTATGTAAAAAGAAACATTTATTTTTTCACAAAGACAAGTATACATGTTATTTAAATTCTTAACCTTAAGAGAGTCTGGGTTCCCCTTACTTAAATTAAACACATTTAAACTTCTGCACTATGATCTCTTACTGGGCATAAATTCCTCACTTCTGTACATATATCTATCCTCAGACTCACAATTAAGTTAGCTGATAATATCATACATGAAACATTACATATAAACACTAGACAATTCAATAAATCTGACATGTAATTCTCTAGGACAATAGTACTTATTTCTACTTAATTCTCTCCCCCAAAATATCTGTTAACACTTAACTACTTTCTGATCATATGACATTACTTTTCTTAAATCACTTAAACAGTCCGGAGCTCAGCCTCCTGTTCGGCTGGAGCCTAATATGTTTTCTTCTTAACAGTAGACAAAAGTGTCCAAATTGCAGACTGTTCCTATGGCACAACACGTAAATAGCGTGTGTTCTTAACTTCTGTTTCTTTACTCCACGGATGCTTTAATCCTACATTAATATAAGAAAATCTTCGCTTACCGTTCTTGCTTTGACTAGGTATTCTGGTCTATTCACTGTACCTCCTCTGATGGCGGACTTTGTTCCTTTGTTCTACATGAACTGAAAACACTCATGCACAGATCTGTATGCTGACATGGATTTCATCAGCGGCTCTTTCTCCTAATGTGTTTGAACACATTGTATTTGCAGCTTTGACCAATGTGACATGCATAGCAAGGGGAGATCCTTGCTACACGTGGCGGCAAGCTCTACATAGCTCTCCTACGGGAAACTAGGCACCGACGAACCTCGGAGATGAGACACAAGAGATCGACGATAAGAGATAAGAGAAAAGAGAGTGATTCGAATTCCCGCCGAAACTTTTATACTCCGAAACAGCTCCCTCATTCGGCGGTGTCGTCACGCATACGGCAGCAGCCGATTGGACGCCGTGGCTACGAACTGTCTTCACGTCTTAAACTTGTACTTAGCTTATACATATTTATTTGTTAATATTACATAACTTTCTACTTTAATTCATTCACAATTGTTATCTTAATAAACGTATGAGCTATCTTAACAATGTTTGGAATTTATACATCTGTAATTTGTCTTATTTGCCTCTATCTCACACCAGACAAACTCAAATGAACCATCTCCCTTAGACCTAATATCCTCTTTGACTTCTAATTTTGTTGTTTGTAATTTTGCAGCTATCATCAACAGTACCCCACCTTCTGTCCTGTTCCTTCTATCCTCCCTGAAAATACAATACCCTTTACATTCTCTCCCTATAACTATATCATTTTCAGTCAACCAGGTCTCAGTGATGCCTATAATTTTCAGCCAAGCTGAGCTTACCAATTCCAAAACTCCTCACCCTTATTCCAGATACTTCTTGCATATATGTACCTTCCTTACCTACTAGGTAAGGAAGGTACACAAATATAACATCCCTTTATATCCATAGTTACCCTTGTGTAATGTCATTACCAACCCATTTAAATTGGAAATCTGTGAAATGACATTCGGCATTGCTTGATCATTACTGTACCCATGCTCATTTATCATCAGGGGGACCAGACACATACTAGATTTCATCCTCCCTAATATACCTTTGCCCAGCCTGGTTGGGCGAGTTGTTGGCTCATCTGCTCTTCAGCCAAAAGGCTGCAGATTCGAATCCCACTGTGGGATTGGATGTTTATGATTGTCTGTGAAAATACTAGTGGTGGTGGTCGGCAGTAGATGGCGTTGATGAAGATAGTTATGGATGGTGGAATGGTGGAGAGAGAGAGTTGTAAAGTAGGTGCCCTCCCTCAATGAGTCTTTGGACTCCCTGGAGGTGAGAGAGAGATCTTGGATGAGATGTAATTTCTCAGTTTTCATCTTCGAAGCTTATTTGTAAGCTTATCTGAGAACGACACCAGTTAGTTATTATTTATTAGTTTGTTTGCTGTGTTGGAAAGTTACAAAATCAAACTTATGTTTAATAGGTTTGATTTCCACTGCAGTTGTTGATTGTGAAATTCGTGCATGCCACGCACACACGCTCGCATACGATAACTTGGAATGTCTTGATGCATCGCTGAACTGGAAACATGAACGAATACATTGTGTTTCATTAAGTTTGTATGGTATTTTGGCTGCCTGTTTCTTGTTCATAGTATGTCCTTAGAGCTCTTTTCAGGCTATTGTAGTGTTATGTAATAATAATAATTATCTGGTTTTGAGAGGGTGGTAATAATACCTACCACACTCTCACTAAACACTTTCTCCAAATATTTAACTCCAAAAGCATCAAATGCAGTCTGTCAGGCATATAAAAGTGTTTTCATTCATCAAACTCATTCCATACATCAATAAACAGCACACCATTCCTTCTGCACAATCTTTTCATTGACTCATTGGCAATCATGGTCCTCCTTCTCAGTTCTATCCTCTCATACCGAAACAGCAGACTCGCAATCTTTACTTTCTTGCTCTTCATTTTCACTTCCACTAACAACTCTTTCATATCTTCTCTCATTGCACATTTCTCACCTTCAAATCATTTGTGCCAGCCAATACAGTCAACTTGTTTACCTGTCAGTGGCTTTTCTTACTCATGTCACTCCTGCAAATATGATGATTTCATCAATCCATCACAATTTTTATGTTATTATTATTATAATATTATTATTATTATTCAGGCCTCCATGGAGTCAAAAGACTCATCGTGGGGGTCCTTCCTAAGAACATAAAGTCTGTCAAGATTCATCGAGGTGAGGTTCCCCCCCCCCAAGAAACACAAAGTCTATCATACCACTCCTTAAACTCATTGACCGTTCTCGCTCTCACCACTCCATCAGGCAATGCATTCCACAGTTCAACCACCCTCCATGCAAAGAAACCACTCCTCACCCTCTTTCTCACAGTTTCCTTTTGTAACTTCCAGGGATGGCCTCTTGTCATCACTCCTTCCTGCTGTTCAACCAAGCGAAAGAACTCCCCAGTGTTAACCCTGTAACCACCTCGCAACAGTTTAAAAGTCTCAATCATATCAACTCTCCTTCTATCCACCAAACTCTGCAGTCCACATTCCCTCAGCCGATCCTCATAACTATCCTTGTACAGTCCTGAGACCACACTTTGTCATCCGTCTTTGTATCCTTTCCACAGTTAATTTATCCCCTTCAAATCCTGGGGACCAAATCTGAGAACAATAGTCTAAGTGTGGTCTGATCAGAGACTTATACAACGGAATGATAACTCTTTTATCTCTGCAGGTCAGTGTCCTTCACATAATTGCAGCAATCCTCTGTGTTACCTTCACCACCTTTGCAATATGTCCCCTAAATTTCAGGTTTCTATCAACCCCAGATCTCTTGTCTCCCCTACTTCCTCCAGTATAACTCCTCCTATAGAGTATGCAGCATCCCATCGATGTTTCCCAAACCTCAAGACCTTACATTTTGCTGCATTAAACTGACACCCCCCCATTCATTTGTTCATCTATCTAGCTTATTCAAATCCTCTTGCAGGGCTACCACATCTGCACTATTACTAATAATACTTCCCAGCTATGCATCATCCGCAAACAACTGAATATCCCCTTGCAATGTCATTGATATAAAGGTTAAACAATATAGGTCCTAGTACTGAGCCCTGTGGGACCCCACTTGTAACCCTCTGCTTCCTTAAAACTGCTCCACCATACACAACTCTCTGATACCTATCAGACAGCCAATCCTGAATCCAGTTGACCAATCTGACATCCAGACCCATGTGCTGCAACTTAAATATCAGCTTATCATGTGGCACCCTGTCAAATGCCTTTGCTAAGTCTAAGAAAATTGCAGTATATGCCTTTCCTTCATCTAATGTTCTTGTAACTTTATTATAAAAAGGCTAGCATATTGCTAAAACAAGAGCGCCCTTTCACAAATCCATGTTGACTCTCACAGATAACATTACCCTCATCTGCCCAATGCTGTATACGGTCCCTCACTACTTTCTCCAAGATCTTAACAACTACTGATGACACACAGACTGGCCTATAATTAGGCCAAGTTTGCCTGGTGTTCTGGTAATTTTTCCTTCCATGAAATCCAAGACAATACTCCTTTTGATTATTGTTGGTCTTGTCTTCGAGCACTATGCCCAGTCCATTGCCACTTCAGATAGTTGACTCTTTCTATAATTTAAGACTTTGGTTCGAGTTCTTATCCAAGTATTCCTTTTGTGATACCAAGCATACATCTTTCCATACTAAATTGTGTTGTTCTTAGTTTTTGACAGTGGTAAATAGCTTTTGAATGTTGACTGTAATTTTCCAAATGAATTCCAACCAAGCATCATTTGTCTTTTGACTTCTTTTGTGGTATTTTGATCTATCGAAATCTGTTGTCTTACCTATATGTGATCCACTTGTTTAATTTCATCATCATTGATTTTTATTAGTTCTAGTTGTGCATAGCTGTTGAATATAACTTGGGTTCTTCTTTAGGTTTATCTCTAAGCCAACTGTTGTTTGCTAGCAATTTGGAATTTATAGATGTGGACTTAAATTAAAATAACTGTCATCTACAAAGCATAAATGGCTTAAATATTTTCCATTTTTCTTCAGACCTTTTTCTTCCCAATTAAAAAGTTTGAATATTTCTTCTAGGCATGCTATGAATAGTTTTGATGTTGTGTCACTTTGTCTTATGTATCTGCATATTCACAGTGGAGTTATTTCCATTGAATTGAATTCGTGCTGTTTCATTGATGTATGCTGATTCGATAGTTCCATTCATTATTGCTGCTCTTCTGCATTCATACTATCATTGCATTATCATACTTCTGCATTCATACTATGGTATTATCATACCAAGGCAACATACTCACTATCTTCCCTTTGACACCTTTCCTCTGTACTGTCCTTAATATCAATCTCAAATCTCTTGCTACATGATTCACAGCACTTCTTAGGTCATTCACACCAACCATCATTGCTAATACTAACTTATACACACCAACCACTAACTTCACATCAACCATTAATGCTAATACTAACTTACATAATAATATTCTTTTAATAATAATAATAAACATAAAAAACATAATATCTTAATTTTTTTATTTACATCATTTTTTTAATAATAAGAATAATTTATTACATTATTTTTTCATGTTACATAGTAATATTATATTAATGATATTATCACATAATAATCAGTATCTTCTTTATTGTTATATACTTTACTGACTGTTTTATTACATAATCTGCATTCTTTGGTTATAAGGATTACGTGTAGATGAGTGAGGTAATTTAATCCCACCTACTTTGAAGCCTGTGTCAGCTTTTATGAAGAGAGTGGGATTAGCCTTCACTATTTATGTTATTGTTACTGTTTATGGATGGGTAATAGCAGTAATAATAATAGTAATAGTAGTAATATAAAATAACAATAATAGCAGTAAGAATATTATTATTGTAAGATCTCTGATTATTTTATAAAATAGTAATAATAGCAAAAAGAAATATTTAATTTGTATTGTTTTGTTTACTACGTAGGTGATTCACTTTATGTGATGAAATATATTTTCTTTATATTTTTAAAGGTCGTTTATTTCTTCCTGTAAGCTGTTTTCTCCTGTTCAACCTTGGTGATTTAGCTGGGCGAGTGGCAACAGGTTGGTTAGCATTAGTAAGTTCCATTTAACTAATTTATTATTATTATTTTATTATTATTATTACAGTAACCTCCATGGAGTCAATAGACTCATTGTAGGAGGCCCGCTCAACTTGCAACATGTCTGTTATAACAACCTTTGAAGTTATTAGTATTCATAGTATGAATTAGTTATTATTATGTGACACCTCCAAGGAGTCCAAGGACTCATTGCTGGAGGACACACTGCTCTACTTCACTGAATACATCTCATGCTCTCCACTACTACTTAATTCTCCTACTATGACACTACTACCATCTACCACCCATCATCACTAACAGCAGTATTTTTTTGTCTGTAAATTGCTTGTGTTCTGAAGGCTGATTTGTCTGTACTGGGATGAAAAACCTGAGCTTCTGGGAGAAAAACCCTGCTTACCCCCCCTTATGAAATTGCTAACTCACCTTCAATTGAAAAAGCCCATGTAAAAAGCCCTTGACACTCGTCATTAGTTATTAGTATTGTTTGGCTTATATAACACTACGAAGTTCATTCAGCAATACATCTTCTTGTATTGCATGTGTACTAGCTTTCTAAGATATCCTCATTTTTTTTTCTGTTCTGCTTACCTCTTTGCTCTTCTCTGAAAATTTTTTTTTATATCAGTCATAAGATCCTCTTAATAGCCTGCATATTTCTATGATATCATCTGTTTTCATATTTAATCATTTCTATAAATGATAATCCATTAATCTGTCATCAACTAGTAATTTATACTCTTACTGTTGTTTTGGTTGCTGATCAGTTAACACATTATCCTATACTCTATGTTAACTGCATCACCTTACAAAATAATTTTGTACCTTTTTTTTGTTAAGTTTGGAACTTGACAGAAACATGGTAATTAGAATTATTTTGTACATGCTTTCTTATATTTGTGATTACCAACTTTTTTTTATGAGATGTTCTAGGAACACTGTTAGCTAAAATTTTCATGGGGTAAATTTTAGCCCATGAAAATGGGCTAAAACTTACCCCATGAAAGTTAGAGCCCATGAAAATGGGCTCTAACTTTAAGTTAGAGCATTTACTCCATGCTAGATGTGGAATTGATTAATTGGTATTAGCATAGTACAGGCATATCTGTCACTAGAGTAATTTAATTATTTTGGAAACTGTGAGGTGTCCTACAACTTTAACTCAAGGCTGCCATCTATACCTCTGCTTAATTTGCTGGTTCGATCTGTCTGCATTGTCCATGCTGTTTCATGCAATTTTATTAAAGATATTCTCTTATGATGGTTTTTGACTGCAGCATCATGTTCTATTAATGTGATGATGGTCTTCCATACTAGCCACAGACTGGCCAAATGCATTCTAACATTCTGATAGAACTGCAAATCATGCAAATTTGCTGACTGTTCACTTTCACAAAACTTGTTATTTATTTTTTGAAATTAATATTTGAATGGTTATCATTTATGGAAGAAATTCTTCATGCTTGGCTTGTTGACCTCAGTGGTTATTGACACTGCTGTGCATCAACCATCCACTGATTGGATGGTTAATGCAACCCAGTGGCCAAATCTGTGTACAATAACCTATATGAGGCCTACTCAAGGCCTTATACAATGTCATCATAACTTTATTTCTTCATGTCATGAACCTCTGCATCATTGCCATCATCTGATGTGACATCTTTACAACTTGTGCAATGTGGCCCCTGAATTTCAGATCCTTGTCCACCACCACTCCTAGATCTCTCATCTCTTCTACCTCCTTTAAAGTTTTCCAACCAATACTTTGATTCCCATCATTGCTTACCAAATTTAAAAACCTTACACTTTGTAATATTGAACTGATAGTTCCACTTACCTGCCCATTTATGCAAGCAATTCAAGTCCTCCTGTAAGGCCATAACATCTGCTTTGCTCTGCATTGCTCTTCCCAATTTTTCATCTTCAAACAGCTTCATATCATCAGTTAAACCCATCCCAATATCATTAATATACAAATTAAACAACAGTGGTCCCAAAACTGACCCCTGCAGCACACCACTAGTGATCTTCTTCTTTCAGGATAGTGCACAAACATATATAACTTTCTGACCTATCTGACCTCAGTCACTGATCCAACTCAGAAGTCTGTTATCCAACCCATCCATTTCAATTTATTTAACAGCTTCTGGAAGCCTATCAAAAGCTTTTGCAAAATCTAAGTATGCCACTGTATATGCATCTCCCTTGTCCAAGACATTTGTCACCTTGTTAGAGTACATAAGTAAGTTAGTAAAATATGATCTCCTTTTAACAAACCTATGTTGGCAACTACAGAGAATACTGCTGTTATCAGCCCATTTCCTTATCCTATTTCTCACCAATCTCTCTAATACATTCACCACAACTCCAGATATACAGATCAGCCTATAATTTGTAGCCACAGCCTTATCACCACCTATATGCAGTGGAACAACCATTGGTTCCACTCAGAAGTAGAATTATTACAATTTGTAAATAAAATGAACTCCATGTATTCCTATATCAAGTTCACTATTGAACATGAACTTAAATTGAACACAAATCAGTCTAGTATTAATGGCATGAAAAGCAATGCTACACTTATCAAATTTAAAGAATTTGATGCAAGCCCCTGATATTTATGGATTCTTTCAGCAGAACACCCATCTGTCAACAATAACACCATCAACATGAACAGGTACTTGACAGATACTAGGCAAGGAGCAAGAGGTAGGTAGTAATTCATCTTTGATGGAAGTAGAAAGAAGATAGTTTTTGAACTGATTCGAAGGTCATAATTGTGAAGAACCTGTGTTATTTGTTTGAATGTTCCTTTATGGTAGAATATGGGATCTCTTTTTACATTAGATTGTAGCCTGCTTGAGGAAAGATATCTGTCAATAATTTTTCTGAACTGTGTCTTGATTCCATCCATTAGTAGTCAAGATGATTTTTATTTTATTTAATTCTTCCGACAGAAAGGAATCAGAAGAACAGATTGCATGAGCTCTGTGTATAATATCTGTTTTTATAATACTCATCTTCTGTGATGGATTATGGTGCGAAGGAGGATAGATTTATATGCCAGTGGAGGAGGGTTTCTATAAACAGAAAATTGAATACTGACTGTAAAAGTATGGAATACTAAAGTATCCAGAAAGGTAAGTCTGTTGTTGGATTCATGATCAATGGTGAACTTGATATGGGAATTCATGGCGTTAATTTTATTCACAAATTGTAATAATCCTGCCTCCGAGTGGAACCAAACTGCAAAGGTATTATCTGCAAAGAAAGGCCAGATATCAGATTGAGATAAAATAGTACTGAAGAGTTGACTTTCCAGAGCTCTGTAAAATAATCAGACAAAACTGGTGCGATAGGAAGAATCAAACCAAGATTCTTCACTCCACTGCACTCCTATATACAACTTTCTAATACTTACCTGATAGCCAATCACAGATCCAACTCACTAATCTCTTATCCAGTTTCATCTGTTTCAGTTTATTTAACAGCTTGTCATATGGCAGTCTATCAAAAGCTTTTACAAAATTTAAGTATAGTATTGTATATGCATCTCTCTTGTCCAAGACATTTGTCATCTTGTTTATAGTACATTAGTAAACCATGATCTCTATTTAACAAACCTATGCTGACAACTACAAAGAATACTGCTGTTATCAACCCATTTCTGTATGCTAGATCTGACCAATGGTAGTAATCAATTGCATGAATACTTCATATGCAAAACTCTGGATATACAGATTGGCCTATAATCTGTAGCCATAGCCTTATCATCTCCTTTATGCAGTGGAACAATTACACCTTCTTTCCACTCTCTTGGAACCTGTGCTGTTGTAGACGTCCTACAACTCTTAGAAATTCCCTTAAGACAAATAGTGATATGTCATCAAATTCTATCACCTTATTGATATCAAGCTTATTTATATCCTCATATACTTCCTGCTCATTCACAATAAAGCCATCCTTTCCTATTTCCTCGACACTTGAGTTTGTCATGATTTCACCCTGATGAGGATGAAACACCCTTATTTTTTGTCTGTTTACTGAATACTTCAATGATGTCTTCTGCAGCATTTATCATTCTCCCATTTTCATCTATCATCTTACCATAATCATTCTTCCTTCTACTTGCCACATATCTGAGAAACTCTCTATCTAATGTTTTTCTTGCCCTGATTTGCTGATTTCTGCTCATACTTTAGTTTGCTGTTCTTACCAACTGAGTCACTTTCCTGGCCTGCTCGTTATACTCCTCATGCAATTGATTGCTACCATTATTCATCTTGTGCTACCTCCACAATATCCTCTTTTTCCCAATTTTCATGCTTGAGCTCTTTGTTCATCCATTTGGCACTTATTTTATTCAGTCTTTTGACTTTCAGAATACATTTACACATCAATGTTGTTAAATCACCGATGTTGGGATCACCAAGACGTGGTTGGCAGAAGAGGATATAATAACAGGAATAGAAGTTGCTGGGTACAGCATTTTTCGGCAGGATAGGAAGGGAAAGCGTGGTGGTGGAGTACTGCTTATGATAAGTGAGGATCTATGTCCTCTAAGAGTGGAGGCTTTGGAAGGCTGTCACACTAATGATTTTGAAAGCCTATGGTGTGAGGTGGAGGTGAGCAAGACAGGATATTTATTTTATTATTATTATTATTATTATTATTATTCGTGACACCTCCAAGGAGTCTGAAGACTCATCGCGGGAGGACACCTACAACTGTCTCAACCACTACACCGAACCTCTACTACGAATCTTCTCCATCGAAGCCATCTACCTCCACCACTACCACAACTAGTATTTTTTGTCTGTAAATTGTGTGTGTTCTGAAGGGCCGATTTATCTGTATGTGGGATGAAAAACCTGAGTTTCCGGGAGAAAAAACCCTGCTACCTCCGTATGAGATCGGCCAACTCACCTTCACATTTAGTGGGGTGTTGCTACAGAGCGTGGGGACCAGGAGATGTTGAGACAGTTGAGAGTGGCAAGTGCAAGAAGAACGATTGTTCTGGGAGATTTTAACTACAGCAGTATAAATTGGGGAGAGGAAGATGCATGTAGCAGTAACGGAATGGAATTTCTAGAATTCTTGAGGGACAAATGTCTTAGGCAACATGTAACAGAGGGAACAAGAGGTTTAAGAGTTTTGGATTTGGTTATAGCATCAGAAGAGTTGATAATAACTGAGATGGCATCTCTCCCACCAGTTGGAGATAGTGACCATATGGTTTTGACTTGGAAAATGAACAGAATAGACATGC
The DNA here is from genome assembly GCF_054136105.1 of Typopeltis vanoorti. Taxonomy (NCBI): domain Eukaryota; kingdom Metazoa; phylum Arthropoda; class Arachnida; order Uropygi; family Thelyphonidae; genus Typopeltis; species Typopeltis vanoorti. The sequence goes on from NC_143565.1 coordinate 53,255,100, forward strand.
AGGAGTATCAAAGAGACAGGAACGTATGTGGAATTATAAACAGTTGATTATAACAGTCTTAGACGTCAACTTGGGGAAATTTCGTGGAGGGAGGAATTGGAAGGCTGGAATATCATTAGTGCTTGGGAAATTGTGAAGGAATATTTGTTAGCAGCAATGGTAAGCTGTATTCCACGAATGAAGAAGAGGACACAATTTGGAGTAAAGTGGATGACAAACAATATTAAACAGGAACTGCATACAAAAAAGCTATGTAAGAGATATAAGGAGAAAGGTGAAGAAGATAAGACACAGGCCAGGAGAGTGACTAGTATGGTAAGGAAGGCGAAACTGGAACATGAGAAAAGATTGGCCCTTAGATCCAAAGAAAATCCTAGGGAATTTTTTAGCTACGTGACCAGTAGGAGGAGAAATGACTGCGGAAGAATGACTTGTGGGATATAAATGGGAATAGAGCGACTGATGCAGAGGACATAGTGGAATTGTTCAATGAACACTTTATTGGAGTATTTCATCCTGGAGGAGTCAATTTTATTACTAGAGGGATAGGACAGGTTTGATGTTTAGAGGTGCAGGAGGAGAGTGTGTTCCACATACTGAGTACTCTGGATGTCAGTAAAGCTGTGGGACTGGATGTTATTTCACCACGAGTTTTGAGAGAATGTGCTAAGGAACTGACAACTCCTTTGACCTGGCTTTTCAATGAAAGTCTGGCTGTGGGAATGGTGCTCATGGAATGGAAGGAAGGTAAGATAGTGCCATTGCATAAGGGCGGTAGCAGACTGGAAGTGTCTAATTGGAGAAAGTAGTGAGGGACCATATACAGCATTGGGCAGATGAATGTAATATTATTTGTGAGAGTCAACATGGATTTGTGAAGGGACGCTCTTGTTTTAGCAATATGCTAGCCTTTTATAATAAAGTTACAAGAGCATTAGATGAGGAAAAGGTATATACTGCCATTTTCCTAGACTTAGCAAAGGCATTTGACAGGGTGCCACATGATAAGCTGATATTCAAGTTACAGCAAATGGGTCTGTATGTCAGATTGGTCAACTGGATTCAGGATTGACTGTCCAATAGGTGTCAGAGAGTTGTGTATAGTGGAGCAATATTAAAGAGGCAGAAGGTTACAAGTGAGGTTCCACAAGGCTCAGTACTGAGACCTATATTGTTTAACCTTTATATCAATGACATTGTGTGTGGATTGCAAGGGGATATTCAGTTGTTTGCGGATGACGCGAAGCTGGGAAGGGTTATTAGTAATAGTGCAGATGTGGTAGCCCTGCAAGAAGATTTGAATAAGCTAGATAGATGGGGAAATGAATGGGAGTGTCAGTTTAAATTTTTAATTAGCGGAGTTAATTTTAGACGTAAGAGCATGTCGAGGCTTTGATTTAAACTCTGATCATTATATGGTATCAGCAAAAATTCGTTTTAAACCAAAGTAGCTAAAAACACATAGAATTGAAAATTCTTACCAGCCAAGCTACAAAATTTCTTCATTACAGGATCGTCAAGTTAGACAACAATATCAAAAATGCACAAACTTAAAAACAGAAACCACACACGAATCAAGTGACATAGAAGATGAATGGGAAAATTTGAAACAAATTCTCACAAAAGCAGCAACAGAAACCTTAGGAATAAAGCACAAATGGATTAGAAAAAGAGGACTATGAGACTGGAACAAAGAAATAGAAAATATAATAAAAACCAAAAAGGACAGTTACCAGAAATGGCTAAATTCCAAAACAATAAAAGCTGAAATAGAGTATAAAAGAAATAGTGCAATTGCTAAACAAGAAGTAAGGAAAAAACATAGAGAAAGATGAAACAATTTCGTAACAGAACTAGAAAAGGATTTATTTAAGCCACAACCCAAAACTTATAAAGTAATAAAATACATGAATAAAGAAATAAAAGAAAAGATAAAAATACAAACAATAGATTTGGAAAAATGGGTGACCTATTTCCAAAATCTCTGGACAGATGAGAACAATGAAATAAAATTTTATAAGACAAAGAATGGCCTAATAGAAAATATCACAATGTTAGAACTGAAAAATATAATAAAGAAGATGAAAAATAGGAAAACACTAGGTGAAGACAATATAAATATAGAACTATACAAAAATGTAGGTGAAAGATTTAATGAAAGACTTCTGAAATTTTTTAATATGGTTTGGATGTCCGGAAAAACCCCCTAACTCTTGGAAAAAGGCACTGGTTGTCCCAATCTATAAAAAGGAAATAAAGACAAGCAATAATTATAGGGGAATTAGCCTGCTGAATTACAGGATATAAAATCTATGCAGGAATATTAAAAGAGAAACTAAGCAGCATTGTAGAAAACAAATTACTAGAATAACAAAATGGTTTCCGAAAAGGCCGATCCTGCATAGATCCAATTTTTACTTTAAAATTATTAATAGAAAAGAGAAGAGTATTTCAAAAAGAAACACACGTGGCTTTTATTGATTATGAAAAAGCCTTTGACAAAATTAGTAGACAAAAATTGTTTAAAATCTTAACCGATTTAAACATACCAAACCAACTTTTACAATCTATTCAAGAAATATATACAGGAAATAAAATAGCAGTTCAATTAGAACACATCTCAGAATGGAAAGATATATCAAGAGGAGTATGACAAGGATGTATCCTCTCACCTCTGCTTTTCAATATATATATATATAAAATTATAACAATCTGGAAACAGCATAACCAATTTGGTATATAAATGACCCCGCAAATGAAGATAGATACACTACTATTTGCAGATGATCAAATAGTATTAGCTACATCAGAAGATGACTTACAAAGATCATTAAAAGCATTAAATGATATCACAAAGCAATATAATACGACAATATCTAAAGAAAAAACAAAAATAATGGCATTCAAAGGAGAAAACCCAATAAGAAGTAAAATAGTGATAGATGATAAAATATTAGAACAAGTAAATACTTTCAGATACTTGGGATGTGATCTATCATATGAAGAAGAAAAAGACCTAGACACTAAAATGTCAAACTTTGTCAAAGTAAATGGCATAATAAATAATATATTTAAGCCATCCCTAGTACAAAAACACACTAGAATCAGACTATATAATGTCTTATCAAAAACAACTCTACTATACGGAAGTGAAACATGAAAAACGAATTCAAACAGCAGAAATGAAGTTAATCAGAAAAACAGCTAGATATACCAAGTGGGACCACAGAACAAATGAAGAAATCTTACAATCCCTGAAAATAAAACCAATTAATTACTACATAAGACAGTATAAACAAAAATGGCTAGAACATTTAAATAAAATGGACAACAGCAGACTACCAAAAATATTATACAGATACAAAATAAGTGGAAAAAGAAGAATCGGAAGACCAAGAAAGAGATGGCATGAGACCGGAACAGGCCACTTGGCCTAAATTCCATGTTAGGAAGAAGAAGAAGATAGATGGGCAAATGAATGGGAGTTTCAGTTTAATGCAGCAAAATGTAAGGTCTTGAGGCTTGGGACACATCGATGGGATGCTGCATACTCTATGGGAGAAGTTAAATTGGAGGAAGTAGGGGAGACAAGAGATCTGGGGTTGATGATTGATAGAAACCTTAAATTTAGGGGACATATTGCAAAGGTAGTGAAGATAACACAGAGGATTGCTGCAATAATGAGAAGGACACTGATCTGCAGAGATTAAATGGTTATCATTCCGTCGTATAAGACTCTGATCAGACCACACTTAGACTATTGTTCTCAGATCTGGTCCTCAGGATTTGAAGGGGATAAATTAACTGTGGAAAGGATACAAAGGTGGATAACAAAGATGGTGTCAGGACTGTACAATGTTAGTTATGACGATCGGCTGAGGGAGTGTGGACTGCAGAGTTTGGTGGATAGGAGAAGTGATATGATTGAGACTTTTAAACTGTTGAGAGGTGGTTACAGGGTTAACACTGAGGAGTTCTTTTGCTTGGTTGAACAGCGGAAAGCAGTCATGACAAGGGCCATCCCTGGAAGTTATGAAAGGAAACTGTGAGAAAGAGGGTGAGGAGTGGTTTCTTTGCATGGAGGATGGTTGAACCATGGACTGCATTGCCTGATTGAGTGGTGAGATCGAGAACAGTCAATGCATTTAAGGAGTGGTATGATAGACGTTGTGTTTCCTATTAGGGACCTCCCTCGATGAGTCTTGATAGACTTGTGTTTCTTAGAAAGTACCTCCCATGATGAGTCTTTTGACTCGATGGAGGCCTGAATAATAATAATAATAAATAGCTTTTGATTAGGTCTCATGTCCCGCGTAACACCTCATTCCATGCTATAGCTCCAAGCTGTCTGCTAAGCTTTTCATAATCACTAGCCTTGCAATTCCACATATATCCTTTCCTCACAGAAATCTTCATATGGCTAGCTACAACAGGTGATCACTTCATGACACTCTCATCAACAGGAGGGAAGTGCAAAACCTCACTCACGATCACATCCTCTGATGAAATTATTAGATCTAAAACTTTCAATCCTTGTGTGTGTCCTTCTTTAATACTGCCTAAGATAGTTATCTCTCAAGAACTCGGAAAATTCATTTTCCTTATTCCCAAATGCTATATGTTCATTGCAGTCTATACTGCCAAAATTAAAATCAAATAACCCTTCCCTTCTTCAGTAACCAAAGTTGCTTATACATTTCTTCATCACCATCTTTCACATTCCCTGACCTATAGAAACATCTGCCTAAATATCTCTTTCTGTCAACCTCTACTTCACACCATACTAACTCAAAAACTATTGCCACTATTTACATCTCACATCTCCACTTTGTGTGGACATAATTTGCCTGCTATCATCAACAGACCCCCCCCCCCCCCGACCTTCTTGTCCTTTTTATCCTCATGGAAAATGTCATATCTTTCCATTTTTATTCCAGTCAGGATATCATCCTTGTCAACCATGTTTCACTTATTTCAACAATGTTTGGGCAAATAAATACAGCAATTAACTTTTAGATCTATAACCAGTTCTGCCTATGTCACTTGTAGGCTGTGATTGCCCTACACCTAACCATTCCCAATTGCTTTTATCACTACTTATCTCATCTATCTCTTCATACCCATACATGGTACTATAGGTTGACTAACCAACCTCTTGTGTATTGGCTCAACATAAAAAAAAAACATACCAAGTCATCCCATTCCCATGCTGACCATCCTCATACACACACTCACTATAACTTCCAACATCCACTCTCCTTATAATGTGCCTCCCTGTCCACCCTGACACTCCCCCCCATTCCCCCATCCATCTTTAGTGAGTGATAATGATAGAATGAGAATTACATTCTATCATTATCACTCACAATACTACTGTTAAATTCTGAATGAAACTAAAATTGAATTAATTAACGTTTCCTACAGAATTAACGTGGGTTTACATTTTGAATCACATATTGATATATTGGGCTTACTAAATTCTTGTAATTTACCCAAATATTACTAAATTGAGGATATTTTCATTATTTTTTGTATAATGTAAAATATTGTAAATTGCTTTGCTTTTGTGTAAGTACCTACAAATTGCTGGGAGAAAAGACAATCCGATTAAGTAAAAGTGGCCGGAATCTAAACACATGCTACAAGTACATGTTCCCCCTTTAGATAAGCATGCAGTTTCCCCACCACCACCACCACCACCCACCCACACAAACTCGGAAGAGTACGTTAGAATTCTGTATGTGGCGCCAAGTACTGGGTGACGTAGGATGACATGGAAAAAGGGGAGGAGGAAAAAGATGACATAGAAGTAATCGGTAGCACGCAATTTAAAAAGTCGTTGCAGTGCCTAAAACGCGCTCTTACTCTTATGCTCTTGGACTCGTGCTCTGGTGTGTTGGAACCTCCTCGTGGCTCCTTCTCGTCCCCCGTTTTTCGACGTGGATTTGAGATAAAGACTGAAGAACTATGCCCTGAAATTCCTGAAAGTTTACTGGTCAGCGATCAGCCCAGCAGAAGGAAATCTCCAATATTTCCGGAGATATCATTACGATGTTGTGCCAGTTAAACAGAGAACAACGTATGCCTACTTTCGGTGGCAGAGATAACTACAGCTCGGACCCGTGAAGAATGCCTCAGAAAAAGCAGAATGAACCAGGAATCGAAAATGATTGTCCAGTCGTGCTATGTGAAGTGGCCAAACAGTTCCCCAGCAGTTGGTAATGTACAGTCTATGTTTTTATAAGCAATTGTGTATAAGAAGAAAGTTTGTAATTATAGAAAGGACTCTAGAGATAATATTCTTTTTATAGTAGAGTGATTATGAAATTGTAGTGAAAGAATTATTGTAAGAGCACATGGAGCCTAAAGTAGAAATTCAATTAGCAAATGTTCTTTAGTATTGAAGAGTATAGAAGAGTATGTTTGATCTGTCAAGTAGAAGTTGTAAACTGTTTATGAAGTTCTTTGTTTTGCATGTTATGATAAAGATAGAGAGGTTAAATAATTAATGCTCATTCCTTAGAAATTGTAGACTGCTTTATTAGTGTATATTCATAAAGCGTAAGATGCTTCAATTGTAATTAAATGTTTTGCTTTTTAAGTTTAACTGGTGACTTGCCTGATTTTCTTCTCTATTGCACTTTCTCATAAAATTCGGACCACAGCAGGAGATAAGTTAAATAGGGAGGCTACGACTGCATAAATAAGTTATAGTGAAATAAGATAGTATGCTAAACTGTGTTCTGGTTCCTTGGGTCTGCACTCTTTGTTAATCTAGGATTCAGGGTTGCGCAGGATAATAGAAATTTTCCCTGAATCCGAAAAAGGAATCAGATCCAGTATTGAAACAAAGGAATTGGTGTTGACCATTACCAATTCCTTTGTTTTATATCCACTAGCATCATTCTTAAGAGTGAATAACAGCCCAGAGAGAATATTTAAATTAAAAGGGTAATTAAGGTGTTAGAGATAAATTCATTAAGTACAAGCGTATCTAGACGGAAATTTTAGAGAACAAAGAAGAAGAATAAGTAAGACTTTACAAATGGCACAGAAGATTTTACACTACTACTATTCTCATTTGCAATCACTTCAGTCTAACTGCTTTTCTCTCCAGATCTTTTGTTTCTCCTCTTACTTCCTCTGCTCTCTTGTCCACATCACTCATTGTTCAAAGATTTCAAATTTCATATGGAAATAGACAACAGAATTTGTAAATCTGGTATTGTGGAGGGATGTACTGAATAAATTTGTAGGAAATATGCCAGAAATCAGTCAAAACACTAAACAGCTTATATAGAAGACAATATACAATATATGGATTGAATTTATGGATCTGAGAGCTAGGTTAGAAATAAATTGATAAAGACTACAGAACCACACATATCAGAGCTCTGAAAAAACTTGAAAGAGTGAATAGATGGCATCAGTGGCAGAATCAAATTAAAAATAAAGATATTAAGAAGGAACTTTATAAATAGATGGCATCAATGGCAGAATTGATTCCAACAGGTGGAAATTAAAAATGAAGATATTATAAAGGAACTTTATATTTAGGAATGGTAGCATTTATAAATGCATGAGTAGAGCTAATCTTAGGTATTATAACTGTGTAGTCACTTAAACCATATAACTGTGTAGTCACTTAAACCCACTATGCCCAGCTAAATGCTAGCAGGCGAAGACAGAAGAGGAGATTGGCACCATCTTTCTTAATTTACTGCACATTAGACATTCGTGGCGAAGGATTTAACACAGCACACCATGCCGGCTCGGATGTTGCCCAGTTCAACAAAGTCTGCGTTGCCATTTGGTAGCAGCTCCAGGGATGGCAATGAGAAGTTAGCGACTGGTGCTACCACTATCACTGACAAAAATAATGGAAAAACTGGATCCAGATTCAGACTCCGCAACCATTTAATGACCAGAACTTGGAATATTAGGACTCTACTACAATTAGGTCAACTCAAATTACTACACCACGAACTAAAAAGATATGACTGGACTATTATGGGACTTTGTGAAATTCGATGGCCCAAAACATAAGAGCTAACAACAGATAAAGGACATTTGCTTTTTTACTCTGGATGTGACTGCAGTGGAAAAGAAGGTGTCGGGTTTTTGATACGCAAATCATCATGAAATTCTGTCATGGAATTCAACCCTATCAATAGCAGAATTGCTCTAGTCCACCTGAGAGGAAAACTACTCAATATCACCATCATATACAGGTCTATACCCCAACCACAGATCACGAGGACTCCGAAGGAGGAGTTTTATGGTCAACTTAATGCAACAATCACCAGAGCAAATAGAAAAGACCTTTTGATTGTACAGGGCGATTGGAATGCCAAAATTGGAACAGACATCGGCAAGGATTATCTCCCATTTGTCGGACAGTATGGCTATGGGGAGACAAACGAAGGAGGTTTTGAATTGATCAATTTTGCCTCACAAAATGAACTTACCATTACTAATGTTGGATTCTAAATGAAAAGAAATGAAAATTGTTAATACTCCTTTCAGAATCCAACATAATCCTCCATGTCAAAGGCAAGACTTGGAAATATTATTTATTGTTTGTCTCTTGCTTATAGTGTGTTATTCATATAATTGCCTTGAATTTTGTTTATTATTATTTAATAATATAATCTTACGTAATGTAATAGTAATAAAAAGACTCTGTATAAAAATATTATTCTTTTAATTTACTTTATTATATAATAATATTATAAGAAGCTGTGCATGTATGTTATAGAATTTGTGTTTATTATGATTGAATGTGATTTATATCAACTATGGATTATTTCTTTATTTGTATTTCTGAAAGAGAATGTATATATGTAAGTTTAATGTACCCTATGTGAACTATGATTTTTTTTTTTTTTTATTTATCATTACTGAAAGAGCATGTAATTTTATGTAATTCTTCTGATTGGATTTGATTGGCTGTTGTCAGGGAAACAGAGTTAATTTTAGATAGCGCGTGCATGGAGCATGAGCTACAGTACTCGAAGGGAGAAACTAGCTAGAACCAGATTTTGGTGGGAAAAATGAAGGTATTTTATTGGAAAATGAAAGTAAACAGGGGGAGAAGCATTCAGGACAGCATGGAGTGAAGTAATGGGTGGCAGTAAAGGGAATTTGGAAATGCCATAAATAAATTAAGAAGGGACCGGGAAATTAATAGGCAATTAGGAATATTTCTACGGAATTCTAAAATTACGTCGAATTCCAATTATTTTAAGGAAGAATAGTGCAAAGCTGAAATTAATGCGTAGAAGAAAATAAGGAATAAGTAGATTACCTGAAACGAGTGCGTCCTGACTTGTGAAGCTCTATGTTTAATATTTCAGTTATATAGTGAAGATTCCTTTTGAATAGTGTTATTTAAAAGTGATAGTTAATTTAAGTTTTAAGTGTGCCTATAGTGAATCCAATATGCAAAGGATGTAACCCGGTAAGAGCAGTTCAATTTTTTATATTTCAGCGTGAAGAAATAAGAGCTAGCTCCGCCCGATATATCTTAACATTAACTGTGGTGTTCCACTAAAATTAGCCGAAGTATGGAGCTTTAAAGTGTTTCCCCCTTGAAGTGATAACTGGCTCATAATTGAATTAAGTGTTGGTTGACAAAGAGAGAATTAGAGAATTCTACTTTAAGAATATTTACTGTAAGATTTTGTAACATTGAACTGTGTGAACCATTTTTAATTATTCGGAAGAATGTAGAATTGACAGCTGGATGCCTGATGCCTAATGTTTTATGTTTGTTATTAATATTTTAACTAAGTTGATTTGCATTATTATTATTATTATTATTATTATTATTATTATTATTATTCAGGCCTCCATGGAGTCAAAAGACTCATCGTGGGAAGTCCTTCCTAAGAACATAAAGTCTGTCAAGACTCATCGAGGGGAGGCCCCCCCCCCTAAGAAACACAAAGTCTATCCTACCACTCTTTAAACTCATTGGCCGTTCTCGCTCCCATCACTCCATCAGGCAATGCATTTCACGATTCAATCACCCTCCATGCAAAGAAACCACTCCTTACCCTCTTGCTCACAGTTTCCTTTCGTAACTTCCAGGGATGGCCTCTTGTCATCACTCCTTCCCGCTGTTCAACCAAGCAAAAGAACTCCCCAATGTCAACTCTGTAACCACCTCTCAACAGTTTAAAAGTCTCAATCATATCACCTCTCCTTCTTCTATCCACCAAACTCTGCAGTTCACATTCCCTCAGCCGATCCTCATAACTAACATTGTACAGTCCTGACACCATCTTTGTTATCCGTCTTTGTATCCTTTCCACAGTTAATTTATCCCCTTCAAATCCTGGGGACCAAATCTGAGAACAATAGTCCAAGTGTGGTCTGATCAGAGACTTATACAACGGAATGATAACCCTCTTATCTCTGCAGGTCAGTGTCCTTCTCATAATAGCAGCAATCCTCTGTGTTACCTTCACCACCTTTGCAATATGTCCCCTAAACTTCAGGTTTCTATCAATCATCAACCCCAGATCTCTTGTCTCCCCTACTTCCTCCAGTATAACTCCTCCCATAGAGTATGCAGCATCCCATCGATGTTTCCCAAACCTCAAGACCTAACATTTTGCTGCATTAAACTGACATCCCCATTCATTTGCCCATCTGTCTAGTTTATTTAAATCCTCTTGCAGGGCTACCACATCTGCACTATTACTAATAATCCTTTCCAGCTTCACTCCATCTGCAAACAACTGAATATTCTCTTGCAATCCACTGGCAATGTCATTGATATAAAGGTTAAACAATATAGGTCCTAGTACTGAGCCCTGTGGGACCCCATTTGTAACCCTCTGCCTCCTTGAAACTGCTCCACCATACACAACTCTCTGATATCTATCGGACAGCCAATCCTGAATCCAGTTGACCAATCTGACATCCAGACCCATCATATGCTGCAACTTAAATATCAGCTTATCATGTGGCACCCTGTCAAACGCCTTCGCTAAGTCTAAGAAAATTTCAGTATATGCCTTTCCCTCATCTAATGTTCTTGTAACTTTATTATAAAAGGCTAGCATATTGCTAAAACAAGAGCGCCCTTTCACAAATCCATGTTGACTCTCACAGATAACATTACCCTCATCTGCCCAATGCTGTATACGGTCACTCACTACTTTTTTCAAGATCTTAACAACTACTGATGACACACAGACTGGCCGATAATTAGATTCTTCCAGTCTGTTACCACCCTTATGCAATGGCACTATCTTACCTTCCTTCCATTCCCTGGGCACCTTTGTCGAAGCCAGATTTCATTGAAAAGCCAGGTTAAAGGCACTGTCAGTTCCCTAGCACATTCTCTCAAAACTCGTGGTGAAATACCATCTGGTCCCAAAGCTTTACTGACATCCAGAGTACTCAGTATCTGAAACACACTCCTCATGTACCTCTAAACCTCGTACCAGCCCTATCCCTCTAGCATTAAAACTGACTCCTCTAGGATGAAATACTCCAATAAAGTGTTCATTGAACAATTCCACTATGTCCTCTGCATCAGTCACTCTATTCCCATTTTTATCCCACAATATCATTCTTCCACAGTGATTTCTCCTCCTACTGGCCACATAGCTAAAAAATTCCCTAGGATTTTCTTTGGATCTTAGGGCCAATCTCCTCTCATATTCCAGTTTCGCTTTCCTTACCACACTAGTCACTCTTCTGGCCTGTGTCTTATATTCTTCATGCATCTTCTCTTCACCTGTCTCCTTATATCTCTTCCATAGCCTCTTTTTCGCATGTAATTCTTGTTTAATATTGTTTGTCATCCACTTTACTCCAAATTGTGTCCTCTTCTTCATTCGTGGTATACAACTTACCATTGCTGCTAACAAATATTCTTTCACAATTTCCCATGCACTAATGATATCCCAGCCTTCCAATTCCTCCCTCCATGAAACTTCCCGAAGTTGACATCTAAGACTATTATAATTACCTGCCTTATAATTCCACATAAGTTCCCGTCTCTTTGATACTCCTGCATGTCTATTCATTTTCCATGTCAAAACCATATATTTACTCTCTCCAACTGGTGGGAGAGATGTCAACTCAGTTATTATCAACTCTTCTGATGCTATAACCAAATCCAAAACTCTTGAACCTCTTGTTCCCTCTGTTACATGTTGCCTTAAGACATTTTGTTTTCAAAGTTATACTTAATGTACATGTTATATAACCCTGCATTAAATGTTTTGTTTTATTGATTTCAATTTGGTGTTTGCCTGATTCTCTTTCATTGCACCGCTCATAAAGTTTATTAGACCTTGCAGAAGCCTTAAATATTAATTTTAAACTCAGCCGGTAGAAAAGTGAGATTGCTGAAGTTAGTTAATGATTGATTCCACTATATTACATAGACTAATCTGAATATAGGGTGGTGCCGGATAATATAAATTTCTCTATATTTGGGTTAGTAATGAACCAACAATTAATTAAGATAATAAAACCCAGATAATTTAAATAAGAACTACGTTCTAACAAGATGGCGGATTCACAGCCAGGATGCACGATCCAACACTAACACTCTATTTCCCCATAAACCTTCCAGAAGATGGACATGGACTTCCCCTGATGATAAAACACACAACCAAATTGACTTTATCCTTGTAAGCACAAGATTTAAAAACTCCATCAACCTCATGAGAACCAGATCATTTCCTGGAGCCGACATTGGCAGTGACCACAACATGATCATCGCAACTATGAATATGAAAATGAGGGAAAGATTACCTACAAAATCAACTCGTAAAATATATAATATAGAAAAATTAAAAGATCCCCAAATAAATACACTATATAAATACAAATTAAAACAAATTTTTGACACAAGCTTCAAGAAATATAATAGTATTGAATCTAAAACCAAATACTTCTCACAAAAGATAACTGAGACAGCTGAAGAAATCCTTGGATACAAAAGGAAAATAAATAAACCATGGATAACCAGAAATATTTTGGACCTATGCGATGAAAGAAGATATTTGAAATCTCACATTAATAGTGATGATAATAGAGAACAGCATAAAAATATTACTAAGACTATTAAAAAAGAAATCAAACATGCTAGAAACTTATGGATATTGGATGAATGCAAAAATACAGAAGAGGACAACTTAAATAAAAATAATTCTAAAAGTGCTTTTCAAATTATCAATAAGTTAACCAAACCTTTTACCACACTTAAGTGGAGCATAGAAGATGAAGATGGAATTCCTATCACGGATAACCAGAAAATAGTTGATAGATGGAAATATTATGCAATGAAACTTTTTCAAAAAGACCCTCAACTGACTGATGATATTTTGGATGGAATTTTGCCAGGAGATTCAGAGGAAGGAGATTACCCGATATTAAAAGAAGAAGTTATTGCAGCAGTTAGCTCCTCAAAAATAGGAAAATCACCGGGAAGTGATGGTGTCACAGTGGAACTGATACGCAAATGAGGTGACATCGTCATAGACACCTTGCTAAATTTATTCCAGGACATATGGAACACAGAGACTTGGCCTTCTGATTGGCGGACTTCTGTCCTTGTACCTATTCCTAAATAGGGAGACTGCAATAAATGTAGTAACTATAGAACAATAAGCCTTATTAGTCATCCAAGCAAAATCCTGTTAAAAATACTATTGTCAAGAATCAAAAAGGAAATAGAAAGCAGACTATCAGATGAACAAGTAGGTTTCTGGAAGTCCAATTGACCATATTTTTACAATACACATACTAGGGGAAAAATACATAGAACATAACAAAATTATCTGTCACAACTTTTTAGACCTTCAAAAAACTTTTGACTCAATATGGCACGAGACATTATGGAAAATTTTAGAACATTATGGTATTGACAATAAAATCATTAGGATTATTAAATCTCTTTATTCCTCATCTGATATGAGAATTGAAATTAAAAATTACAGCAGTGAATGTGAACCATTCCGGGCAGAACAGGGGGTAAGACAGGGATGCATCTTGTCCCCCTTTTCTTTTTAATTGTTTTCTGGAATATGTCATAGATGAAGCTCTTTATGAATATGACACTGGAATAGTAGTTTGCGGACTAAAAATAAATAACTTATGTTTTGCTGACGATATCGATCTTCTGGCAGAAAGTAAAGAAGAATTACAAGTGATAACCAGCCGTGTTTTTGGAACATTAAAAAAATATGGATTATACATAAACCTACAAAAAACAAAAACAATGATAACCTCAAAATCAGATATTGAATTCTTAAAGATACAAATTGGCAATAAGCAAATTGAGAATGTAAAGAAGTTCACTTATCTAGGAAGCACGTTGAGTCAAGATGGTCGTTCAAAAACTGACATTAAATACCGAATTGCTAAGGCAACCGTAGCCCTACAGAAGTTAAAACCATTGTGGGGGAGATAACAGAATAGCAATCACTACCAGACTAAGACTAATTGACACCTTGGTGAATTCTGTCCTCTTGTATGGTTGTGAGGCCTGGACTTTATTGAAGAAAGATGAGAGGTCTTTCGAAATGAAAACTTACAGAAGACTTTTGAGAATTCTCACGAAACCAATGAAAATGTCTGAAAACTGATTGATTCAATAGATGGGAGAAAAAGGGAAAATATTCTGACAGTCATCAGAAGAAGACAGATGAAATGGTTCAGACATGTGAAGAGGGCTAATGGCATTCCAAAGTAAGCACTAAAAGGAATCATTCTGGGATTAAGGGTTAGGGGCTGACCTTGATTAAAATGGACTGATAACATCAAAAAATGGGCAAATTCCTCCCTTTCTCAACTGACATCAAGAACAAGAGACCGAGACGACTGGAGGAGGCTAGCAAAGAGTATCACCTACCAGCTATGAATGACCCAATGGTTCAGTTAGAACTACAGGAGAAGAAGAAGTCACTTAAACAGAATGGGAAAGGAAAGGTTAGCAAAACAGGTGTTTGATACCATGTTTACAAAAAAAAAAAAAAAAAAGACACAGAGGAAGACCAAGATCTAGGTGGGTTCATGCAGTAAGAAGTGCCTTAGAAGACTGCAATATAAGATCTCACATTGGAGTTCTGGCAGACTAATTTGGAGGAAAATTGTCAATAGAAGTTAGTAATAATGTAAACTTTTCATGTATTATTATCATAGTGTCCTGTATACCTTTTGAGGTTACATATCAGGAATTTGATGATGATGATGATGATGGCATCATTTGTTTGATTTCCCATCTTTGTTGAAGCTAGCTCTTGATGACTTGACTTACTTGACTTTTTGCTCTTTACACCTACAAGGTGCGTAAGGCCACGAGCTTAGCATGCCATCCTCTTCGGTCCAGTGCTGCTTCTCTTGCTTTGCCCCAGCTCGACCATCCTAGTTTGTTTTGTTTTTGGATTACCATCTGGCGCCATGTCATTTTGGGTCTTCCCCTCTTCCTTTTACCATCAGGCATCCATGTCAATGCTATTCTTGTATGTTCTGATGTTGGCATTCTCAATACATGGCCTCTATTTTTTATTTACCAAAACCATTACAATTTAACTCTATTGTAATGGTTTTGGTTTTGTTGTAAATTTCAATATTTGAGATTTTATTTGGCCAGTAAATTTTGAGAATTCTATGAAGACATTTTGTTTGGAAGGCATTTATGTTATTTTCTTGTTGTTTAGTTAATTTCCATGATTCACTTCCATAAAGTAATACAGATTTAACAGTTGAGTTAAAAATTTGCACCTTTAAGTTTGTTTTTATATTGGATGATTTCCAAATTTTCTGTAAGGTTTTAAATGCATAGCAAGATTTTTTTATTCTTATTGCAATGTCTTCATTGGTACCACCTTCCATGTTGATTTTTAATATTTTGGTTTTCTTCTCATTGATGTGTAAGCCTATTTGTTTAGCAGTTTCCTCTAACTTTGCTGTCTTAATTTTCATGTCTTCAAATCTAGATGATAGTAGTACAATGTCATCAGCATAGTCAAAATCTTCTAATGTGGTGTCAATGTTCCATCTTATTCCAGTTTTCAGGTTTTTCGGGGTATGCCGCCTTATCCAATCTATGACAATGATGAAAAGTGTTCCAGACATGACACAACCTTGCTTAACACCAGTTTTGATGTAAAAACTTTCAGAAGCTGTTCCATTTAACAGAATTTGTCCTTTACTTCCATCATACAAATCTTTTATAATATTTATTATTTTGTCAGGAAATCCATAAATTTTCAGGATTTTCCATAGACATTCTCTGTCTATGCTGTTGAAAGCTTTGGCAAAATCAATTAAAACTGAGATACATAGTTGAATTTAGTTCAACACTCTGTTCAATTATGTTTCTAAGAATAAAAATTTGATTCATTGTGTTTCTTCCATTTCTAAGACCTGCTTGTTCTATTCGCAGAATTTTCTCAATGCTATTTTTGATTAGCTCTCGATAGAGGCTCCTTACACAATGAGACTATTATCATATGCCACATGTTTCATTTTTAATTTAGAAGTAATTGAAAAGAAATGCAATGAAAGTGACATCCAGTAAGAGAATGTCCCTTTCATTATAAGAGGAGACAATCCAGTAAGAGGAGAGAGAGAGAGAGAGAGAGAGAGAGAGAGAGAGAGAGAGAGAGAGAGAGTGATTAGCCTCCTTTCCATAACATGGCCTTAGCAGTGCTTCCCATGTACCACTACTTGCACTCATCCAGTTTGACTAGGTGGAACAAGTGGCAGAGAGTCATGTGCCAGCTGACTGGGAAATCTCCTGACTTGTTACTGACAAATTTGGTCCCATGTTCTGTTTAGTGGCTGTGATTTACTGCTGTATGCTCAAAATGGAAGAGGTACTTCATATATTTAGAATGTAAGAGGAGAGAGAGAGGAAGAGAAATCAGGACTCATACTTGAAAGACAAAAATATAGCATTCACTATTCTATACCTCCAGTAAGTGAGGTAGTTGGTATTTCACTGGGCAATGAAGTTGGCTACCATCTAATGGGGCAAGTCAGCATTTCAACTAACTCTCAACTTCCAGTCATACCTTTTACCCTTAAGCAGTTCTTTAGTTGTTTTAGAACCTATTCTTTAACCTGTAATCCTGGAAAACATATTATGGAGTATCTAATAGTTTGAAAATTACTTGTTATACTGTGATGAAAGGGAAAAAAAGTGGCTCTAAAACTTGCATTTTTTCCCTTCTTTCAGCCTGCCCAGAAGAAATATATGTTACCTGTTTGTTTTTTACGTATTGGATTTATTCCATTGTTTATGCTGTGTAATGTACATCCACGCTCCCATCTACCTGTTGTGTTTCAGAGCGACATCTTCTTCATTATATTTATGGCATTCTTTGCTTTCTCCAATGGCCATCTCTGTGCATTAGCCTTTGTTAATGGACCTAAGTAAGTATTACATTTCAGTTATTTCACTTTTTCACATTATTAATCATTATTAACTTCAAATCTGTATTTAAGGTATTTAAAGTTCGTTAGCATTGAATTTATGTTAATTGGATCATGTTAAAAGTCATGTACCCAATTCTATTATGTTTGTTGAATGAGTGCTGCATAGACTAGTTTGCCTGTGCCTTTGTTAATGGGCCTAAGTAAGTAAGTATTACATTTCAGTTCTTCCACTTTTTCACATTGTTAATCATTATCAACTTCAAATCTGTTATAATGTGCATTAAGACATTTAAAATTCATTAATATTAAAGTAACTCTTAATTGGATCATGTTAAAAGTCATACCCAAGTCTGTTATTATGTCTGTTGAATGGGTGCTGCATTTGTATTATAGACTAGTGTGCCTGTTTCTCGGAAGACTAATTCAAGTTTCAAGAGAGATGGAGAATGGGGGGGGACTCTTCCATTTTACACTGATATGAAAAAGGCCTTAGAAAAATCTTCCAATATCTAATATCTTAAATATTATTGTTATTATTATTATTATTATTATTATTATTATTTGACACCTCCAGGGAGTCCAAAGACTCATCGAGGGAGAGTGTGCCAACAGCATCGAACGATTGGTTCCATTCCAACTACTAACCGTGCTCAAACTTACTTAACTGAGCCATTAGTAGCAGAGGCTCTACCAATCGACCAACCGATCTCCTAGATAACAATTCAACTTACCAAATCATAGATCAAGACCCCCATTATGTCTAAAAATAAAAAGTTCCTAAATTATTGAAAAAAGTTAAAAAAATCATTAACAAATTAAAACACCTGTTTGTATTAAACCACCCTGTATTTATAGGGGGGGGTACTTAAGGGTCAAAACTTTATAACTGAGAGGAGACCTCCACATAGCCTTTAAAGGAATGCAGAGAACTGACTAGGGCTTCTGACCTAATGTCCAATCCTCACCTTCTAGTGGTGTACCCTGTTGGGTATCTAACTGGATAATGAACGAATGAGGATGGGCTGGCAATTTTAGATTTAGCGGACCAAATTGCAATTTTTATTGGCTTAAACCAAATTACAAAATGATGGTACAACATGACAAAATTTCATGCTGGCTGGGGCGTCGCCCGGTTAAACAAGGCCCCCGATGTTTTTCAACAGGGAACCAGGGTGAATAGCGAAAAGTCAGCTACTGGAACAAATCTGAAAAAACACCCCAACTCAACATCACCAGAGTTAAAGATCGGTACTATCAACATAAAAAGCCTGAATGGCAAAGAAATGGAGCTAGCTGGGGAATTAGATAAGTACCAGATCGACATAATAGGGATAACTAAAACAAAAAAGACAAAACTGGTGAGATCTTTCTGAGCAATAAATACAAAATGTTATATTCAGGCAATGACAATCAAGAAAAAGAAGGAGTAGCCATTGTATTCAACACTAAATACGAGGCTAATCTTCTTGAATGGCAGGCAGTCTTAAGTAGAGTGATAGAGTGATGTGGGCAAATATCAGAATGGGGAACTGGACAATTAGACTTATTTAGTGGAGGAGTGGAAGAATTTTTTGAGGATTTAGAAAAAGCATCTGACACAATGAAAAAGGAAAAGTTGGTCTTTGTTGGGGATCTAAATAGCAGAGTAGGAAATGATTGTCAGACATACAAAAATATATTGGGAAAATTTGGAAAAAAGAGCAAAGCTGATAATAATGGCAAATATTTGTTAGATTGGTTATTACTAATACCATGTTCCAACATAAAAATGTGCACAAATTCACATGGAGAGAAGAGGCAAGAAATAAGAAAAGTCTCATTGACTATGTTATTGTTGATAGTGATGTTTTCTCCCTTGTGCAGGACACCGCAGTGTACAGAGGATTTGAAATTGGAAGTGATCACTATTTAGTCTTGAGCAGGATAAAATTGAATTTCATATTGAAAAGAATAACATGTAAGAAAATTTTAAAGTGAATAAAAGTTGAGCAACTCTCAGATGTGAACTGCAGACTAAAATAGCATCAATAATACAAAGATTATTGAAGAAAAAATGAAAGAGTTTGAGAACAAGAACCAAACTTTAGAGATTCAGTGGCAAGCCTTGAAGAAAACCGTGATTGATTCAGCCAGAGAGGCATGTGGTGAGGTTGTCTGCAAGTATAGAAAAATCAGAACTCCATGGTGGACACAGGAAGTTAAAGAGGCAGTAAAGGAAAAGAAGAAAGCATATCAAAAGTTCCTGGCAAATAAGTCAGCTTGTGCTCTTAGAGAATACAGAGAAAAATGTAAGAAAGCTAAACACTGTGTAAAACTAGCTAAACAAAAGTCATGGGAGGACTTTGGCAAGAACATAGAAAATAAATATCAAGAAGATGACAAAATATTTTGGTGATTGTTCAAGACGCTTAGAAATGGAGGAAAGAGTTCTGTAAAAGGATTAGAGATGATAAAGGTGGCATGCAAATGGGAGAAAAAGATATCCTTGAAGTATAGAGTAAATACTTCGAGAAATTGCTAAATGAAACAAGCATTGATAGCACAGTGGTAAAACACACTCAACAGGCATACAGTCAGGAATACATATCCATACTTCAAGTAGAAAAAGCCATCAAAAGCATAAAATGTGGAAAGGCAGCAGGAGTAGATAATATCCGACCAGAAATGCTGAAGTATGATGGTATAAAAGTCTTGCAGTTGCTGCACTGCATAATTCAGAAGGCCTGGAGAGAGAGACGAATTCCTGATGATTGGAGTAGAGCTCTCATAGTACCCATATATAAAAGAGGGAAATAAAACTGAATGTGAGAATTACTGAGGTATTTTGCTAATGAGTGTTCCTGGTAAGATATATTCAAGTATACTTGAAAAACGGTTGAGAAGAATTGTAAAAGAAAAGGTGAAAAACAAGCTGGATTCTGGCCAAATAGCAGCTGTCAGGATCAGATCTTCACTTTATGACAAAATAGTGGAGAAATCATGGGAATATAACAAAGATCTCTATTTGAGTTTTATAGATCAAAAGGGATGTGATAAGGTGTCAAGAGAGAAGCTATTCAATATGCTTCAGTTATATGGTGTCAATGGGGCATTATATCAAGCAATATTTAGTCTTTATTTGAGTTGTAAGTCAGCAGTTAGAATTGAAGGAAGTACAGGAAGGTGGTCTAATGTTAAATCTGGTGTCAGACAAGGATGTACATTATCACTTCTGTTATTCATTACCTATATGGATTACATTATGAAGGAAAGTGGTATTAAACATGATATCAGAATTGGAGATGTTAATGTCAGCTCTTTGCTTTATGCAGATGGTGTTATACTTTTCAATAAATCTGCTACATGTCTGCAAGATTCCTTGACTAAATTGAATAACTGTTGTAATAGATATGGTATGAAGGTCAGCAATAAAAAGACAAAGACAATGAAAATAGGCAGAATCGTTGAAAATGTCAACTGTGTTTTGAATGGGGAACCTCTGGAACAAGTAAAACATTTCACCTACTTAGGCATGATCTTTAGTGAAGATGTTAAATTAAATATGGAAATATACAACAGAATCAATAAAGCTGGTATAGTAAGAAGTCAATTGAATAAATTCATATGGAATATGAGAGAAATTAATCGGAACACTAAATTAGCTGTATACAAGACAGTGTTCAAGCCAGTTTTAACTTATGGATCTGAGAGCTGGGTCAGAAGTAAAACACTTGACCAAAGACTAGAGACCACAGATATGAGAATTCTGAGAAAGATTAGAGGCGTGAACAGATGGCATCAATGGCAATATCATATTAAAAATGAGGATATTAGGAAAGAACTTGACATTGTCAGCATCCAGGAATGCATTATCAGAGCTAATTTCAGGTGGTATGGTAATTTAAACAGAATGGGCGAGGAAAGATTGGCAAAACAAGTGTTCTTTGCCAGGTTGGCAGGAAAACCACCCAGAGGAAGACCAAAATATAGGTGGATTGATACAGTACAAAGTGCCTTAGGCAACAGAAATATTAGATCTACTAATATTGGAGTCTTGACAAGTAACAGACTGATCTGGAGGAAAATTGTAGATAGGAAGTTAGTGATGATGTAAACTTTTCATGTAGTACTATCATATCCTGTACACCCCTTGAGGGTATATGGCAGGAATTTGATGATGATGATGTATTTATGGGGATACTTAAAATCCATAAATCTAATACCCCCCCCCAAATGCCCTATTGTTGATAGTATAGAAAGTTTTATTATTATAATTATTATTCAGGCCTCCAAGGAGTCAAAAGACTCATCGAGGGAGGTCCTTTCTAAGACATAAAGTCTGTCAAGACTCATCGAGGGGAGGTCCCCCCCTGAGAAACACAAAGTTTATCATACCACTCCTTAAACCCACTGACCGTTCTCGCTCCCACCACTCCATCAGGCAATGCATTCCACGGCTCAACCACCCTCCACACAAAGAAACCACTCCTTACCCTCTTGCTCACAGTTTCCTTTCGTAACTTCCAGGGATGGCCTCTTGTCATCACTCCTTCCCGCTGATCAACCAAGCGAAAGAACTCCCCTGTGTCAACCCTGTAACCACCTCTCAACAGTTTAAAAGTCTCAATCATATCACCTCTCCTTCTTCTATCCACCAAACTCTGCAGTCCACATTCTCTCAGCCGATCCTCATAACTATCCTTGTACATTCCTGAAACCATCTTTGTCATCCGTCTTTGTATCCTTTCCACAGTTAATTTATCCCCTTCAAATCCTGGGGACCAAATCTGAGAACAATAGTCCAAGTGTGGTCTGATCAGAGACTTATACAACGGAATGATAACCCTCTTATCTCTGCAGGTCAGTGTCCTTCTCATAATAGCAGCAATCCTCTGTGTTACCTTCACCACCTTTGCAATATGTCCCCTAAACTTCAGGTTTCTATCAATCATCAACCCCAGATCTATTGTCTCCCCTACTTCCTCCAGTATAACTCCTCCCATAGAGTATGCAGCATCCCATCGATGTTTCCCAAACCTCAAGACCTTACATTTTGCTGCATTAAACTGACATCCCCATTCATTTGCCCATCTATCTAGCTTATTTAAATCCTCTTGCAGGGCTACCACATCTGCACTATTACTAATAATCCTTCCAAGCTTCGCATCATCTGCAAACAACTGAATATCCCCCTGCAATCCACTGGCTATGTCATTGATATAAAGGTTAAACAATATAGGTCCTAGTACTGAGCCCTGTGCGACCCCACTTGTAACCCTCTGCCTCCTGGAAACTGCTCCACCATACACAACTCTCTGATACCTATCAGACAGCCAATCCTGAATCCAGTTGACCAATCTGACATCCAGACCCATGTGCTGCAACTTAAATATCAGCTTATCATGTGGCACCCTGTCAAATGCCTTCGCCAAGTCTAAGAAAATTGCAGTATATGCCTTTCCCTCATCTAATGCTCTTGTAACTTTATTATAAAAGGCTAGCATATTGCTAAAACAAGAGCGTCCTTTCACAAATCCATGTTGATTCTCACAGATAACATTACCCTCATCTGCCCAATGCTGTACACGGTCCCTCACTACTTTCTCCAAGATCTTAACAACTACTGATGACACACAGACTGGCCTATAATTAGACACTTCCAGTCTGTTACCACCCTTATGCAATGGCACTATCTTACCTTCCTTCCATTCCCTGGGCACCTTTGCCAAAGCCAGACTTTCAACTAATAAAATTGCTGAAGAGTTAGCTACACCACTTGTCCTCCTCCTCTACTTTTATAAAAAAAAATCTGTCCATTTCAAATCACTAGTAAAAAATCACATCCCTAAAAATTCAGACATAATAGTTAGTTCTGATATTACTTCCTTATTTACTAATGTATCACTAACAACACTCTTGATTTAAAAATGTCTAACTCCCCTCCCCTGCATACACACACACTCACTGATATCTTTGAATTATTAAAATTTACTATATATATATATATATATATATATATATATATATGGGAATAAATTTTTAACTTGGGTATATTGTATATTGATGATGATGATGTAACTTGCATATATATATATATATATATATGCAAGTTACCTTACTTGACAAGGAAAAATCTAGAAAGAGAAATTATTGCGATGTATTACTTCTCCTCTTTAGGAAACTTACATGGTGCACTTTAAGAACAAAGCACTTACTGCAGCTACTTTCAAACCCTTAATGTGTTTATGCTTTATTGATGATGTGTTTGCCATTTGGCCCCATGGGCAAGACACAACATAATAGCTGGTGCTCCAAAATTCACTTCATATTAGAAAAAGAATCAAATAACTCTTTGTCTTTTCTTTCCAACATAAACAATCACATCATCATCTAGCCCAACAGCATGAAATTCTCAGAACATTACACATAGAACCAGAGCTATTTGTTCTAATGATGCAGCTAGGGTTTCTGTCTCAGGACAAAATTCCTAGGAAATTTTCAAATATTTCTTGTCTTGAGTCCTTGAAAAGACAGCTCAAGATTCGACACTTTTCATAAATTTAAATTTGCAAACTTGAAAGAGAAAACTGGAATTTATCATCATCAAATTCCTGACATGTACCCTCAAGGAGTGTACAGGATATGTAGTACTACATGAAAAATTTACATCATTACTGACTTCCTATCTACAATTTTCCTCCAAATCAATCTGTTACCTGTCAAGACTCCAACATTATCAGATCTTATGTTTCTATCTTCTAAGGCACTTTTTACTGTTCAATCCATCCAGAGGTGGACTGGGTCTGAAAATATTGGTTGCTAGGAGACAAAGGGGGTCCACCCACAACTATAAGGCTATCGTTTCATTTTTATAAAATATAAATAAAATTTAAAAAAAATACATAAGTGGAAAAAAGGTACAATTAAAATTTTTTGTATAATAAATGTATATTTTTTAATAATTACAGTGTACATATATTGTACATATTACTGGCAGTATACGATAGATACTAAATGTAAATACAGATTGTTATAATTTAATTTAATTTTTTTTTAATTTTAAATAAATGGTGGATATTTTTAAATAGTTTGCTTGTACTGAACATTTTACACATTATCAGGTAGTTCAAAAGCATTTCTCATGCAGTCCACTATATTAAGAGCAATCGTTTGAAATCACTAGATGATTGTGTGAATCTGTCAATAATTGCTTCTGCATCCAGTTCATCTAACAATTCCTTTTCAATGGATAGCAACATGTACGATTCCAAGTTCTCCTCAGAGAATGAATTTCTTAACCTTGTCTTTATGATCATTAGCTTTGAAAATGTCCTCTCACATTGGACTTGAGTAATTGATAGTGTGCAGATGACTTTATAAAGTTCATAAAGGTTAGCATATGCCTTGTCATGAAGTCTGTTGGATGCCAGAATTTTTAGTATACACGATGGGCAAGTGCTACAAATTTGACACTTGTAAAATTTGAATCACTGGAATCCATATTCTCACTGTTATTAAGCAATAGCTTTAATACATCAAAGTTCGAAGCAAAAGAAAACAATTCCAATATTACTTGATCTTTGCTGATTTGTAGAGACAGCTTAATAATACCTTCCAATGCTTCACCTTCAAGGCTTCTCTGTAATAGTTTTAAACTTTGCTAGATTCAAGCAGGATAAATCTTTATACAACCTTTTGTGTTGTACAAAGCATTAATCTAGTGACTGGACAATGTGGTCCATTATTAGGTTAAACACATTTACTTGAAAATCAGCTAGAGAAATCTTAGGAATTTCCTTCATCATCTACAAGTACAAGCTCATCTACCATTCTTTTATTCTTCCTCTACCTCGTAACTGGCAATGCTGTTTCCAAAGAGTCAATATTTGATTTTCATCCGTATTCAACTGTGAAATCTTGTCGTTACATTTATTTACAAATTCCAATGCCTTGCTGTGAACATCATCAAATGTTTTTGTGTGTTCCTTCAACTTTGTTGTAGCTGAATCTATTAAACTCCATGCAGTAAACATCTAAACCACTTGCCTGTAAATAACTTGATAATGGGGCTGTAGTTTCAAATATATACAAGTAAACGCTGTCAATACTGTTTCAAATTTTAGAAGACTTTGAAGTAAAGCATTTGCTTCTTGTTTTGTTTTTGCATAAAATTTGTCTGAATCTTTTATCATTGATAATTTTTTCAGTTCAATTTTTTAGCTATGTGGCCAGTAGGAGGAGAAATGATTGTGGAAGAATGACATTGTGGGATAAAAATGGGAATAGAGTGACTGATGCAGAGGACATAGTGGAATTGTTCAATGAACACTTTATTGGTGTATTTCATCCTGGAGGAGTAAATTTTAATACTAGAGGGATAGGGCAGGGTCAAGGTTTAGAGGTGCAGGAGGAGAACGTGTTCCAAATACTGAGTATTCTGGATGAGTACTGAGTGCGTCACTGAGGAGAGGTGATATGATTGAGACTTTTAAACTGTTGAGAGGCGGTTACAGGATTGACACTGGGGTGTTCTTTTACTTGGTTGAACAGCAGGAAGAAGTGATGACAAGGGACCATCCCTGGAAGTTACAGAAGGAAACCGTGAGCAAGAGGGTGAGGAGTGGTTTCTTTGCATGGAGGGTGGTTGAACCGTGGAATGTATTGCCTGATAGAGTGGTGAGAGCGAGAACGGTCAATGAGTTTAAGGAGGGGTATGATAGACTTCTGTTTCTTGGGAGGGACCTCCCACGTTGAGTCTTGATAGACTTGTGTTTCCTAGGAAGGACCTCCCACGATGAGTCTTTTGACTCCTTGGAGGCCTAAATAATAATAATAATAATAATAATAATAAGCATGCCAATAGATTTACAAAAGTACTGACAGCATCATCATCAAAACGTCCAAATATGGTTGTTGCTGCATTGGATTTTCCTGACCATCTTGTCTCACCAATTAGCTTTAATATTTCGTTTTGTCCTAGATGTTTTCCAACAACTTCTATTCCATATAGTCATTCTCGTGTATCACGTTTTCATAAAAGTTGCTAAATTCTGGAGCAAATTGAAAAAAGAAACTGCAGGCACGCAACATTTTGTTGTTTCAATTATCACCGAACTCAAAACGTGGGCATAGCACCATATATCAACATGTTGATTAGCCACATCAGTAATTTTACTTTGTAAACCATTATACTGGCCATGGTAGTTTGCAGCTCCATCTGTACTATCAGATAAACATTTTTTGGGATCAATTTTAGGATGCTGTAATGTTTCAGTCAATAGATCAAAAAGTTCCTGTCCTGTACTAACATTACTTGGCACAACTGAAAGTAGTCGCTCACAGATAACACCTCTAAGCACATTCCAAATAATAATGCTAAACTAATTGATGGATGAATTATCTTGTGTTGAATCAACTTGAATAGAATAATATTTTGCTTGAGAAATGTCATGACTAATTATTTCTTTTATCATATGCTCCATAATTTGGATTAACATGTTAATAGTTGTTTTACTCAGGTATGTAACAAGTCCACCACAGCCTTTACTTTGAGCCTTTCTTTGTTGTTCTAATCATTTGATTCTTTGTCTAGACTTGTTTTGTACTGCAGAAACAGAAACGTTAGCTACTATAATGGCATCATATTTTGCCATCAACTGTACTGTAGCTAAAAAATTGCCATGATTCAGAACCACATTATCCAGAATGTAGGCTGATTTCATTTCTGTGACATCAAAAAGGAATTGCTTGCTTGCCTAACATCTTTATGATGTCTATAATCCTCATGACAATACTCCTCTGCTTCACACTTCTTCTTTCTTTTTAATTAGTGAAGATTCAAAAAAATGATCTAAGATGCCATCATTAACCAAACTGATAAATTGCTGAACATTTCTGACATATGTTGTTGTCGATTCATGTAAAGCCAAGCTCTGGCTAATACGCCTGTAGTCACTACAGCTATGTACAAAGGGTGATGGATTACAAGTGTTGGGAGACTCAAAAGACTCCAAGTAAAGATACCGGAACAATGAACTAGAAGAAGTAGTACTGGGCCAGGGTTGGTGAGTAAAGGATGCTATTGTATTTGTCTCTACATTCAAAGTAGCTCTTTCCTGTTCTTGTAACTCACAAGTCATTGCATCATCACCATGAGTATTGTTTCTTGCTTCTTGATTATTTGTTGCGGGACTGTACATCGATGTGGATGGTGGTTGTGGTATCATAAAATCTGTAATAAACCTGCATCACTTGGCTGATTCCTGCCTTTCTGCTTCTTGTCGCTCTTTGTGTTTTGGTGACCCAGATTAGTTGTAGAGTTGAAGCCCTCCCTCGATGAGTCTTTGGACTCCATGGAGGTGTGATATAATAATAATAATAATAATTTATGCTTTTTTTTTCCATGCTGGTAGGGGTAATATTCCTGAAATTAAAACTTAATTAAAAATAATCACGTTTGGAAAAAATGAACACCTACAATTATGCCACAAGACAATGGAAATATGCTTTATATGTAGATGCATCTATTATTAACAACAATTTACAGTCACAGTAATTTTAATTGTAGGGTAAATAAAAGCTGTCATTATTTATTGAACTTGCATTATGCGTATATATTATTATTCGAGACTGCAGCTTAAATATATTTACTGCCTAGTATTTTTATACTAATTTTATACAGTGAAAGAAAATATATTATATTAAATTAAAGGGCAGGTTACAGTATATAAAAATATTAATTAAATACATACCTTTTATAAAACAGATAAAACACAGTAAGCACAAGGTGAAGAGCTGGCAAAGCAAACTCAAACTGAGGCCGACGCAATGAAAAATATTTGCTGTCTTTTCAATGTATGCAATAGCTCAATACAAATTTGACTCTGGCTGCACATCACAATCCCAGGCTGGGATTCTCAACTAAGCTTTGTTATGCAGTCGCAATATTAAGGATCCATGCTTATAAAATGTTTGCATCGGCTTCACATAACTCGAATCAGAATTATTTTTCAGAGTTATTTATTATATTCTTAAATACAGAGTAGCCATAAAATAACTTTCCCTCTTTGGAGGCATCTGTAGCTAAAACCAATAAACAGAATGAGACCAAATTTTATATTGAGACTTTTGAAAGCAGGAGGAGATGATTTCCGCGAAAAAAAGATTTAGTACCAAAATTGCCAATAGAGGAAATTTTGGCGCTGGCAGAGCCAGAAACAAGCGGATAATTACATTAAAGGCAGATAAAATGGAATAATAACATTTCGACGGTGTGAGCGACAGCCACGTCACTCATTCCAGCTGGATATGTGGCTCGTTACAATGATAATAAGAATAATAATAATTAAATTAAAACAACACCTCGCAAGAGACACAGAAATTAATGTAGTGATTGAACTCACAGGAAATAATGTTTTATTCATCAGAATCAGGGTCCGCTGGACCACATACACGATTCTCAATGTGCTGACCTTTCTTGTGTAACGTCTGTTATTATCTCTTCTTGCAATGCTTTCCATCCACTGCCAGGTCTAACTCTCCTAGTGATCCAGTTTCTTCAAACTTCTTAATCTTAGCTCTCACTGCTACAGCTGACATAGAACCTGTATGCAGGTTATGAAGCCTTCTAAATTCCCGAAGGGCCGCTACAGCATGCTGAGGCAAGGTAGGATGCATATTGAGCACAATTCGTCAGTCATTCGAATAACTGCTTGAACATTCCCAATCCCTTTTTAAGTGGAATTGGTGGCGCTGCTCTCATGTACGCATAGTAAAATTTCCATAATCCTTTTTACCTGCATTTACTGCAAATATTTGACTGCTTTTGGCTCTGCAAGCACCAAAATTTCCCCTATCGGCGACTTTTGATACTAAATCTTTTTTTGGGGGGAAATCATCTCTCCATACCTTCAAAAGTCTCAATATAAAATTTGGTCTCATTCTGTTTATTGGTTTTAGCTACAGATGTCTCCAAAGAGGAAAAGTTATTTTATGGCCACCCTGTATAAAGTATCCTCAAAAAATGATTTCATTAAAATTTTTTATTAAAATAGTAATACAACATGAATTTTAGTTGCATACAGTAATAATATTGGAACTTCTATTATATTTTCAAGCTACTAAAAGGTCATTAATATTTTTAACATATCGTCTAATGTTTAAGGGACCCACTTGCCATCAGGCTAGCTGACACCCTGGCCAGTCAGCCACTGAATCCACCTATATCTCAGTCTTCCTCTGGGTCTTTTTCCTGCCACTCTGGCAGAGAACACTTATTTTGCTAACCTTTCCTCTCCCGTTCTGTTTAAGTGACCATACCACCTGAGATTAGCTCTGCTAAGACATTCCTGGATGCTAATAATGTATAATATCCTCATATCCTAATATCCTCATTTTTAATATGATATTGCCATTGATGCCATCTATATTTCTAATTTACTAATCTTTCTCGGGACTCTCAGGACTGGAATTTATTATAATTTTTTAATATTAGTAAGAGTATTGTATAGACAATTATTAGATGTGATATCATTAGATGACTAATTAGACTATAGATGAAATGCAATAAAATAGCCACAAATAATAACATTTTATCACACACTTAGCAACTCCAAATAGCTCAATCATAGCTACTCTCTTACCAGGGTTTGTTAGTTAAATGAAAACAAAGGATCACTAGTAGCCAACTGACTTTCATGTTGTAATGTGTGGTAAAGTTATTTTTCATTTTAATTTTACATTAGGATTACATTTGCTAACTTGTTGGCAAGATAAAAAAATAATTGTTTATAATTTTAATTTTTCTTAATTTTATTATTTTTTATTTTTTAAAAGGAAAGAACTTGACAGATTGGCCTATAATTTGTGGCTACAAATTTATAGCCCAATCTGTATATCTGGAGTTGTGATTAAGGTACCAGTGGGATTGGTGAGAACTAGGGTACAGGTGTGGATTAATAATAGCAGTACTATTCTCTGTGGTTGTCAGCATGGGTTTGTTAAAGGGAGATCATGTTTTACTAACCTTACTTATGTATTATAACAAGATGACAAATTTCTTGGACAAGGGAGATGCATATACAGTCATATACTTAGATTTTGCAAAAGCTTTTGATAGACTGCCATACGACAAGCTGTTAAATAAACTGAACCAGATGGAATTGGATAACAGACTTGCGAGTTGGATCAGTGACAGGCTATCAGATAGGTATCAGAAAGTTGTATATAGGAGTGCAGTATCCCGAAAGAGGAAAGTCACTAGTGGTTTGCCTCAGAGATCAGGTTTTGGACCATTGTTGTTCAATTTGTATGTTAATGATATTGGGATGGGTTTGACTGATGATATGCAGCTGTTTGCAGATGATGCAAAATTGGGGAGAGCAATGCAGAGTAAAGCAGATATTATGACCTTATAGGAAGACTTGAATGGATTGCATGAATGGGCAGGTAAGTGGAACGGTCAGTTTAATGTTGCAAAGTGTAAGGTTTTAATAGACTTTAATTTGGTAAGCAATGATGGGAATCAAAGTATTGGTTGGGAAACTTTAAAGGATGTAGAGGAGATGAGAGATCTGGAAGTGGTGGTGGTGGACAAGGATCTGAGATTCAGGGGCCACATTGCACAGGTTGTGAAGTTGTCACATAGGATAATGGCAATGATGTGGAGGACTTTAGGTGCAGAAATAGAGAGGTTATGACATTGCACAGGTTGTGAAGTTGTCACATCGGATAATGGCAATGATGTGGAGGACTTTGATTTTCAGAAATAGAGAGGTTATGATGCTATCATATAAGGCCTTGATCAGGTCTTATATGGATTATTGTGCACAGATTTGGTTGCTGGATTTTTCATGGTGATGAGGATATGTTGGAAAGGGTCCAGAGAAGATTCACAAAGGTGGTCATTCGTCTTTGGAATGTGGAGTACGAC
The DNA here is from genome assembly GCF_054136105.1 of Typopeltis vanoorti. Classification (NCBI taxonomy): domain Eukaryota; kingdom Metazoa; phylum Arthropoda; class Arachnida; order Uropygi; family Thelyphonidae; genus Typopeltis; species Typopeltis vanoorti. The sequence continues at coordinate 53,286,421 of NC_143565.1, forward strand.
GACAGATTGAGAGAATGTAAGTTGCAAAGCCTCGTGAATAGTAGAAGAGGTGGGGGAAGGATATGATTGAGACATATAAGCTATTCAGGGGTTGTACAGTGATTTCTACAATGAGAGAAGGTGGATAGTACAAGAGGCCATCGCTTGAAACTTTAAAGAAAGTACTGAAGCTTATTTTCATAGATCATACCTTAATTGCAATTACTGCCTTACTATCCCAAAAGTGTGAGAAATTGTTATACTCAGTTGTGTTAAATTTGTATTATATAATAATTAATTTAATTAATTATTATTTCTGTCCAATAGTTTTAACTTAACAAATAATAGATTTAGTTTAATCCTTTATCCCAGTGAGAGCAAACAAAGTTTGCGCCTGAAAATATCTTCAGGACTAAATATATAGTGTTGTACTATCTTATCCAGTAAGTAGTGCAACACCAAGGCAACTCGTGGCAAAGGTGGAGCAAGCTACCAGGCACTTCTAACCCAGTATCTCCCATAATGCAAAACACATTTCCTATGTGGATATGTATACTGTTATGCATTAAAGGGATTGGCCATCTACCCAGACTAGTTTCGACCTTTATTGAGGTCTCTTCAGTGGGAGCCAGGCCCAGAGCTGGAGATACCAGGCAGAAGCAGTAGCAAGTCATCTGTGCCTATGGGAGTTGCCAAAAGGTTTATCACCTTTTTTAAAAATTACTCTGGATTTAGAAAAAGATGTTGAAAATTTATTTATCACTAGGTTAGACTATAATAGATTTAGTTTAATCCTTTATCCCAGTGAGAGCAAACAAAGTTTGCGCCTGAAAATATCTTCAGGACTAAATATATAGTGTTGTACTATCTTATCCAGTAAGTAGTGCAACACCAAGGCAACTCGTGGCAAAGGTGGAGCAAGCTACCAGGCACTTCTAACCCAGTATCTCCCATAATGCAAAACACATTTCCTATGTGGATATGTATACTGTTATGCATTAAAGGGATTGGCCATCTAAATTTTCAACATTAACTTAACAAAGGTGAAACTACTTGTATAGAGGTATTCAAATTTGGCACATGCACTTTACTGTTGTATTGTTCAAATTCATTGCCAATGTGCTTCGCTCTCTCAGAGATGATATCTTATGATATATAAGACATATTAGTAAAGTAAATATAATTTTCTATTGTGGCACACATGTGAATATTTAATTTCTTAAAAGCTGTTTATTAATATTAATCCAGACCAATGTTCCTTCTAATTTTTGCCAGCCCATGTGCACATGAAAAACATTTTGTGTGCATGTTACCAATCTCAGACTCAATATGCACACTAATGGAATATTTCTCATATTAATATTGCCCCGCCCCTTTTTTTTTGTATAGCTGTAACCTGTAAAATTGCAAACACTAAATTAATTTGCTTAAATCTACATAGCTACTACAAAAATTCATTACTGTTTACACAAATTCAACTGGCTATACTATCTAGACAGTAGACACTAAACAAATATGGTTCTTCAACTTGCTGACATCAATGTCAGTTTGCCCACACAGCACCAGCTAAAAGTAAATTAGAGTATACTTAGTTGGCATGGGTTAAAGTAATATTGGAGTGGAGACATTGGAGAAATTACTAAACAAAATAAGTGACAAGTATGATTTATCATATAATTCTTTTTTATAATTTATAATTTCTTTATTTCTAATTTACAGCGAATAATTTTTTGGACATATATTCAAAACTTATTGACTGTTAATTAAAAATTCTGAAAGGAAAAATTCTGTGTTCTCAGTTACTAGGCATGTGCTGTCCTTTTTGACTGGTGGGGCACAATGTAGTACAGAGTATCTGATCTAAATGGAACATAGGATAAAAATTTAATGGATTCATAAGATTTCCTAAGTATTTACCATTTTTGTATCACATATCCATCCTTCTGAAATTTTGAAACTCACTGTACAGCTTAGAGTGATGGATTCAGACTCTCTAAGCTAATGATTAATAAAGCCAGTCTAAATTATGAATTTATTACATACAACGGCCTGGTTGGTCGAGTGGTTGGCGTATCCACTCTCCAGGCAAAAGGCTGCGGTTCGAATCCCGCCCTGGGAATGTATGTTTGTGATTGTCTGTGAAAGTACTAGTGGTGGTAGATGGCGGTGGTGTTAGATGATGAAGGTTGGGGGAGTAGTGAGACGAACAGTTGTAGAGTAGATGCCCTCCCTCGATGAGTCTTTGGACTCCCTGGAGGTGTGGTGTAATAATATTATAATATTATTTAAAGTTGTTGAAAGTTTTTCACTTGTTTATACTATAAATTAAAGATGCCAAGAAATTATATTCTTGGTTTAATCCTTTTTCCAAGAGTAAGCAAACAATGTTTGCATGCAAAGTAGCCCAGTCTTCATGACTGGGCTACTTCTATATACAGGCTAATGACTTCACATGAACTGCTTTAGTATCCCATAATACAAAGCACACACCATTTTCAGATGTGTATAATGCTAAGCATTATGGGAAAGGCCACTGCCCAGACTAATTTTGACCTTTATTTAGGTGAAAAGTAAAGGGATGTTCATCATAGGCCTAGAGTAGTTAGTAGGCGCAAGAGAGCCTGATAGTATGAGAGATAGAGATAAAGGCCTCAGCTCTTTTATATCATCATATAGCCAAAGGATATTGATTTTTCTTTTCACCAATTTCATGTAGCTGAACAACCAAAAGATCAATTGAAACTAAAGCACAGAGATGACTGATACCCAGGTGGTTAGCCTTAACTGCAATTGAACATAAGACCAACTGAACTAAGAGGATTGAACCATTTAAAATTCTCTCATAATAAAAATAGACAGAATTTTATCTCCCCCTGTAGGCCATACATTATTTGCTTACACTTAGAGAAAGGATTAAATTTCACACACCCTTTTTAGATGTGTATAATGCTAAGTATTATGGGAAGGGCCACTATCCAAACTGATTTTGTGTTTTGCATCATGGGATAATAAGGCAATTGATGTGAAGTTGTTAGCTTCTATATACAACTACCCTAGTTGTGAAAATACCTCACATGCAAACATTATTTGCGTACACTTGAAGAAAGGAATAAACCAAGAAATATAACTTCTTGGCATCTTTAATTTATATTATAACCAAGTGAAAAAGCTTTCAGCATCTATCTCTAATCCAGAGTATTTTGATGATAAGTTGTAATACCTTTTGACTACTTGTATATGGATAATACATGACTTCTGTTTTACTCCAGCCTTGGTATCTATATGGGGTCTGGCTCCCACTGATAATTTTTATCAATGCTCATCATTGGGATTGCTTACTTCCTGGGGAGTAGAGAGGCTCTACTCAGTGGCAGGTTTTTGCTGTTACTTGGCAGAACCACCACCACTAAGTTGTGGTGGTTTTGACCTCTATAAAAGTCAAACCACTCTGGGTAGTGGCCCTTTCTATAATGCATAGTATTATATATGTCCAAAAGGTAGGTGTGTTTTGCATTATGGGATACTAAGGCAATTGATGTGAAGTCATTAGCTTCTAGATACAAGTTAGTTCAGTCGTGAAGATACTTCATGTGTAAATGTTGTTTGCTTACACTTGGAGGAAGAATTAAACTAAGAATATAATTTCTTGGCATCTTTAATTTATATTACTTAAAGTTGTTGAATAAAGTTGCTCTCTGAAAAATTCAAAAGATTTTTTTTTTTTTTAAATTACATAAATGCTTTTTACCATTTCTTTTAAAAATATTTCCTATGGAATAATTGAAAACTTGAGTGGGATTGCTGTACAGTACATTTATAAGAAATTTTTAAAAAATTTAAAAAAAAAATATTTATTATATATTAGTATAATAAATAAATTTTATGATAATAATAAACTTATGGGATACCTCTTTAAATGTGACTGTTTTTCATACAGGTTTAAAATTTATACCAAAGCTTTTTATCCTGAAGTTTTGGATTTTATAGTGATAGAATATATCTAGTGAATTATCAGATTGATATTTTAACTGTCTTATTTCAGATCTGTTCCAGTGGAATACCAGCAAGCTGCTGGAACCATATTAGCAGCATTTCAGGGGGCTGGATTGACATTTGGTTCATTTTCTTCTTATGTTCTTGTAAAGTTATTGTAACTTTAATTATTATACCCCATACTCAAATATTCGAAGTATGTTGTATATATTCGTATGATTATTCATTGCCTTAACAGAGAAAGTTAACAGCAGTCTCTATTTTCCAAGTATTGCTAGTAATTTGGGGAAATAAAACTTATTCAGTTACCTAAAGTAATTTTTAAGTTAATATGTTTCATGACTACATACCAAGTAATATCGTCCAGTAGCAACGATTCAAACAAAATAGAAAAGATTTGTTGTAATTATCATCCATTTCACAAATTTAATCCCCAAATAGCTCATTATTTAAAATCATTCATCAAATGAAGTTTAATAAAAAAATATATATAAATTTCTCTTAGCAACTGTGTTACTTAAATCTTCCAGGAAAAAAAAAAATAAATAAATAAATAAAAAATAAATAAATAAAATAAAAAATCAGAATCAGCTAACGCCTTTTAATTCCCGTATACGGGAGTAGGCGAGGCCATTTAGCCCTATCTAACTTTTGGAGACTGAGTGGGCAGACCTGTGTAGCCAAGTGGATGTGGCGTTTGCATACCACGGCGCTTGGCCGCACGAAGGAAGACTTGGATTCGAGTCTAGTCGGCGCCTAGAGGAAATTTTTCTAAGCCTTTTTTCGACCGGTTCCCGAGTTAGTCGATCTCTGGCAAGGGAAAGCAGGTTTTTCCTCCCGGAAACTCGGATTTTTCGTCCTGTAAACTCAAGAAAATCGACCGTAGAACCCACATTATTTCAAACATTAAATATATTGTGTTAGGGTTAGGAACCACGAGATGGCGGCTCATTTGAGCCGTCTCTCTTCACTGTGTACCGCTTAATTAGTGATAGCCTTGGGCCATCTATCTCTGATTGGTACCAGTGGAGATTGAACTGCCCACTCAGTCTCCAAAGTTAGATAGGGATAAATGGCCTCGCCTACTCCCCGCATACGGGAATATAAAGGCGTTAGCTGGTTTTTTTTTTTTTTTTGACTACTACTATTAACTCCGGGTTGGGATATGTTCAATTTTAATATTAACTGACTTAAAACCCAAGAATTATAACAAAATGAGATTTATTTGAAAACGCAACATGTTTCGTCGAGATTGACTTCATCAGGCGTTAAGAACATAGAAAGATATTAAAAGACACTGAAAATAACATTGAGACACTCTAAAGCTATACAATTATAAAGTTATAATATTCGACTCTGAATTACAGTTATTATGAATTTGAGAAAAAAAGGCGTTAGCTGATTTTTTTTTTTTTTTTTTTTTGAATTTGAGCTATAGTCCGTGTTAAAGTTCTATTGTTGTACACTTGTGCGTGTGTGGAACCACGCGATCTCCAGTATCTGATAGTAGAGCTGAAAGAGTCAGGCAAATTATAGCTGAGATTATTGTTCATATGAAGCGGATCCAAGGTGATTTCTTTTGACTCCACAATGCGGCGTTCCACCTCATCATGGCAAATGTGTAGGTTTGAAGTTGATGTCCAATTATATCTCATGTTGGCGGCTTTCGTTGTTCGTGTTCATTTGACAGAGCAGTTGCTCTGGTTCTATTATAAGCATTGTCTCTCTGGTGCTCCTCGAGACGCAGTAGGATAGATTTCTCCGTTTGCCCATAGTAAGGCATTCAGCACTCACATGTGACTTTGTATACACCTGGGAATTGTAGAAGGTTGTGAGATTGTTTATAGTTGTTGAAACGTGATCTTATTTTTGGCAGAGTCGAGAAGCACGTTTGTATGTTAAACTTCTTTAGGATTCTACTCAGCTTTTTGGATAGTGTGCTGATATATGGCAAGGATATATAACATTTGGAGTCGTTCTGTGTCTCTACGTTGACGGTGCGATAACTGGTTGTTAATACTTTTTAAAGAGTAGCCATTGTTTTTAAAGGTCCATTTAAGATGTTGTAGTTCTTTTTTTAGTTCTTCATCTGACAGTACAGTGGGTTTTCGTCCTGTAAACTCAAGAAAATCGACCGTAGAATCCACATTATTTCAAACATTAAATATATTGTGTTAGGGTTAGGAACCACGAGATGGCGGCACATTTGAGCCGTCTCTCTTCACTGTGTATTCGCAAGAGTTGATATAATACCCAACTTTTGCGCTGGATGGTGATGTGAGGACGCATGCAGATATCTGTCTGTGTGTGTTGGCTTTCTAAATATAGAGACTTTTATTGATTCAGGCGTCTTGGTGAGTTTAACATCTAGGAAACAGATGGAATTATTTTCGTCAATCTCCATGGTCAATTTTATATCCTGATGGAGGTTGTTTAAGTGGTTGAGAAACCTGTGAAGATTCTCAATACCATGCTCCCATATGAGGAAAATATCGTCCACATATCTAAGCCAAATTCTTGGTTTTAAACTAAAAGAGGAGATTGCCTTTTGTTCAGAATCCTCGAAAAAAATGTTGGCTAATACAGGAGAGAGGGGGCTTCCCATAGACAGGTCATCCTTTGACCTGTTTATATAGTTTACCTTCGAATTCAAAATAGCCAGAGTTTACACAGTGAGATAGCAGAAAGAACATTTTATTTGAAATCTTGTTCTTTAAAATATGGAGAACGTCCTGTGTCGGAATGTTGGTAAATTATAATTCTCGGGTTTTAAGTCAGTTAATATTAAAAATGAATATGAATATATATGTGTGTGTATATATATATATATATACTCTATATATATGAAAAGATAAGCCGAAATTTGAAACATTTTTATGTCACGTTTTTTGTCTTACTGGCTTACCAGTCCGGAACTCGTGGGTTGGGTGCCATAGGCGCCAGGGGGGGAAGAGCTCCCCCCAAGTGTGTATACATGTGTATATATATATATATGAGGGTGGTCTGAAATGTTCTTGGTCTCGACCATAGATGACAACACTATCGCAACATTTTTTTCTCTCTAAGTTGGTACATCTGTCATGAGCATCCATGTGAAATTGCAAGTCATTCTATCAAGTAGTTTATTTTATACAGATGTCTGAAGCCAAAGTGTTGTCTGTATCCCTTGAAATGGCATTTCAAAAGAACGTGGATATATTTTGCATGAAGAATTGCAAATGAAAACGCTTTTGCACAAGATGGGTGCTGCACTTGCTCACAGAAGATCAAAAATGCACTCACATGAAAATCTCTGAACAGTGCTTGGAGCATTTTAACAAGAATAAAACTGATTTTGTGTGTCAATTTATCCAAGTCTCATCACTATAGATGAGACTTGGATTCAACATTACATACCAGAATCCAAACAGCAGTCAAAACAATGGACAGAAGCTGGTATTTTAGTGCCAAAGAAGACAAAGTCAGTTTCATCAGCAGGAAAAGTCATGGCATCGGTGTTTTGGGATGATAAAGGCATTTTGTTTATTATCTTGAAAAGGTTAAACAATAACTGGTGATTATTATTCCAGTCTTTTAACCAGACAAATTTAATCCCCAAATAGTTCATTATTTAAAATCATTCATCAAATGAAGTTTAATATAAAAAAGATATAAATTTCCTCTAGACTAGATGAAAAAATTCATGAGAAAAGACCCAGTTTGCAGAATAAAAAAAATCATCATTCATCAGGACAATTCACCTGCCCACGAAGGTGTTTTGGCAATGAGAAAATTAAGGGATGTGCACTATGAATTGTTGGAACATCCACCGTATTCCACAGATTTGGCTCCCTCTGACTTCTGTCTCTTTCCAAAACTAAAACTCTTCCTTGCTGGTGAGCGTTTTTCTTCGAATCAAGAGGTGATTGCAGCTGTAGAGGGTTATTCCGCAGATCTTACTGAGAACGACTACAGGGGTGGGATAATGGCACTGGAGCATCGCTGGAATAAATGAGGGAGATTATGTCGAAAATTAAAATTATAAATTCGTTTTTTCATTGTTAGGCCGAGAACTTTTCAGACCACCCTTGTGTGTATTTTTTTTTTATTATTATTATTCAGGACTCCATGGAGTCAAAAGACTCATCGTGGGAGGTCCTTTCTAAGAAACACGAGTCTATGAAGACTCATCGAGGGAGGTCCCTCCTAGGAAACACAAAGTCTATCATACCACTCCTTAAATGCATTGACCGTTCTCTCTCTCACCACTCCATCAGGCAATGTGTTCCATGGTTCAACCACCCCCCATGCAAAGAAACCACTCCTCACCCTCTTTCTCACAGTTTCCTTTCATAACTTTCAGGGATGGCCCCTTGCCATGACTGCTTCCCGCTGTTCAACCAAGCGAAAGACGGTTACATGGTTGAGTCTTCAGTGTCAACCGTGTAACCATCTCTCAATAGTTTAAAAATCTCAATCATATCACCCCTACTATCAACCAAACTCTGCAGTCCACAATCCCTCAACCGATCCTCATAACTAACATTGTACAGCCCCGACACCATCTTTGTTATCCACCATTGTACCCTTTCCACAATTAATTTATCCCCTTCAAATCCTGGGGACCAGATCTGAGAACAATAGTCTAAGTGTGGTCTGATCATAGTCTTATACAACGGAATGATAACCATTTTATCTCTGCAGGTCAGTGTCCTCATTATTGCAGCAATTCTCTGCGTTACCTTCACTACCTTTGCAATATGTCCCCTAAATTTCATGTTTCTATCATCATCAAACCCAGATCTCTTGTCTCTCCTACTTCCTCCAGTTTAACTTCTCCCATAGAGTATGCAGCATCCCATCGATGTGTCCCAAGCCTCAAGACCTTACATTTTGCTGCATTAACCTGACACCCCCATATGTATATGGCTAGTATCCAAAGAAGAAAAATAGCGTTTGAAGGGCATTTGATGAGGGTTCTTCTAGAGACCTCCTCAGAATCGTATTACAGGGAATAGTGGAGAGAAGATCCCCAACTGCAATGGAAGGACAACAAAGTAATTTTTAAGTTAATGTGTTTCATGGCTGCATACCAAGTAATATAGTCGAGTAGCAACGATTCTAACAAAATATAAAAGATTTGTAATTATCACCCATTTCACAAATTTAATCCCCAAATAGTTCATTATTTAAAATCATTCATCAAATGAAGTTTAATAAAAAATATATCTATAAATTTCTCTTAGCAACTATGTTACTTAAATCTTCCAGAAAAAAAAAAAAATATATATATATATATATACATATCTACTCTCTATATATAAAAAGATAAGCCGAAATTTGAAACATTTTTATGGCACGTTTTTTTTTGGCAAGAGTCTTACAGAATCAATAGATAGAAAGACATGGAAGCAGGCTGTTCATCAGTTGCAACCCTCTTAATAGAGGAGGTTACAGGATTTTGATTATATGTATTAGATGGATAATGAGAACAGAGCAGACCAATATGATCTATATCCGCAATTAGCATTATGATAATGATTCCACAAAGGAGTAGGCAATGACTCTTTGTCCTGAGCAACTTTTGCAAGATTTAACAGCAGATAGTTTCTAGCCTTAGCGATTTCATAAGTATGCATGAAAGAGAGTATAACAAACAACTGTCATCCTTTTGTGAACATTACACCCAGTGGCATATCCAGGGGAGGGCGGAGGGGAACGGTCTGCCCCAGGTGACACTGAACCTTTTTGAACTTTTGCAGTTTATTCTAAAATACAGTCTAAAGAATTCAGTTCCAGATATTGTAATACTGCTGCGAATTTTCCTCACAATTGCTGTACATGTTGCTAGTTGTGAGAGGAGTTTTTCTAAATTAAAATTGATTAAGAATTACCTACATTACTATGAAATAGACTTCGCCAATGTCAGCGACGATTTTGCTAGCAAAAAAGCAAGAAAAATAACATTTTAGAATGTAGGAATTAAAGTTTTACTTCAAAAATAAACATAGTGTCTTAATTTATTTCCCTATGCGTCCTTTTGCCTTTTTTTTGTAGGACTTTTGGTGTGTATTGAGAAGGGTGGCAAACTCAGGGAGCGAAACTGGTTGCAAAAGCTTTAGCTATGCCACTGATTACACCTAACAATGTATGTTATTATTGAAGTAGTGTGAGGTCGATTTCTTTGAGTTTTCTGGTTAAATAACCCAGTTTCTCGGAGGAAAATCTCACTCGATTATGCTAATGATAACTCGGAATCAGGAGGAAAAGGGCCTAGACCAAGTTACTCTAGTCGACGACTAAAAGCAAACTTTTATGGGTCTTTTTTTTTTTTTTTTGACACAATGTAACACTTTCCAGAGGGCTCCACAGGCATATCTCTGGAGGAGGTAAAAAATATTTAAGCAGGATATCCAGAAAAGAATTATTAAACGGATAAAAGTGATAAATCAATGAAATAATTTGAAAGCACCAATAATATGAAATAAAATATTACATGATATAATATTATATCTTATATAAATATATATACTAGGGGGATCTTCCCCCCTGGCGCCCAAGCCCCTGAGTTCCGGGCTGGTAAGCCGGTTCTCCATTATTTTGAAACGTCCAACAAATTTTTGTCTCATGAAGGCAAACACATTGTTGGATGTGAAACGTTTCAAATTTCGACTTATCTTTTTATATATATAGAGTCGATATAAAAATCTGCTAACGCCTTTGTTTTAGCCCTATAAAACAATTGAACTGCAGGGCAGTTCAATCTCCACATGAGGCTAATTAGAGATAGCTAGCCCAACATTATCACTAACAGCATCTTTCATCCAGTGAAGAGAGGCGGCTAGCAAATGCCAGCATCTTGTGGCTTTAATTCTAACATTATACCCTATATTTATTGTCTGAGATCGTGTGAGTTCGACGGCTCATATTCTTGAGTTTGCGCCAAGAAAAACACGAGATTCCGAGGGAACAACTGCTGGCCCGTGCCAGAGATCGACTAAAGCAAGAACTGGTCGAAAGTCTTAGAAAATGTTGATTTAGTCGGCGACCAAATTCGAAACCATGTCTTTCTTCGTGCGGCCAAACACATTAAAGTACAAACGCCACTTCCACTGAGCTACACAGGCTACTACTATATTATTATTATTATTATTATTATTATTATTATTATTATAATATGCGGTCAACAACGAGCGAAGAACAAAGGACGTCGCTACTACAAATACACCACAGTTGCTCAAAGGAAAAAAGGTGAGTCATGCATCAAATGCCTGGAGGATTTATCGTCCGGCGGAAATCAAATAACCTGTACGAAATGCAGTAGGATTCTACATTTAAAATGTGCCGGCTTTTCAGAATCAACCTTGCAAAGTAAATTCGATGCAACAAGCGAAGGATGGATGGAAGTGCGTAATCTTCAGGAGGAACAAAGAAACGCACCTATGACGCAGCAGATTATACCTGAGGCAAAATCAAACGACGAACTGAGCGGACAAAAAAATACAGGTGAGTCCTATAATTTCAACTCTTTAAATATACCTAGAGACTATAAAAGCCAGTTTAGTAGATCTTGTGCAAGAACTCTTTGACAAACGTACAAATAACAAATAAATCTAACGAATATGAAGATTTGGTCAAACATAATAATTTAGCATTGATAGAAGTGTTGCAAACGGTAAAAGACATTAAAATCAGCATTAATGCACTAACTGACAGGCAACACAGTTTGATGAAAGAGACATCCGAACTCCGTCAAGAACTTGATTCTCTAAAACTACAATACGAACGTTTAAATCAGCAACAACATAAAGAAACGGTCATAACGGCCTTCCTGAAACTGCACCTACAGAAAACCTCAGAGATGTATTAAAATTAGGCCATCCGATTGATATCCCTCTACAGGTTAACGACATTCAGACCGTAAATCGGATTCCTAGGAAGAGCAAAACACAAGGCTTGCCACGACCTGCACCAGTCATAGTTCGCCTTACAAGCAAGTCCATAAGAGACAATCTCATAAAGCCAGCAGAAAGAAAAAACCAGTTGCCAAGGTCTTGAATATATTGCAAGACAATACACCAAACTTCCTATCCGAATATTTAACATCATTCAACCAGAATCTGTTATACCAAGCAAGAAAAGAAAAAACAGAAAAAAATTACCAATTTTTGTGGATCAGAGATGCCAAGATATTCTTGAGGAAGTTACACACCTCAAAGCTGATACTAATTAAAAACTCAGAAGACATAGAAAGGCTGTCACAGTGAAAAAAAAAGTATCCTAATTAGCCCAGAAAGAAGACCACAATAAAAATGAATGTGAACCATCAAGAAAGATGCAACAACACCAGAATATATCGGCAATTTCACTTTGATCAGACCTTTCGAATCATTCATTTCACCCTCAAACATCAGCATAATTCCAACACAGCAATCAAACTGATAAAAAAATATCTAACCGGTGTCATCCTCAGATAAGTTTATTACAAAGCTTCGAGGATATATCAACCGAGATCAACAGAAAGAAATATACATATATATATTACATGAAGTGCTGTAGTTACAGCGCTTAAATACACTAAAAGCAAAAAATTGTAAAAAAAAAACAAAAAAAAAAACACTAGAACGATATGTTTTGTAAATTAAAAAAAAAAGATACTATTATATATATATATATATATATATATATATTTGTGTAATTTTTAGAATTTTTAAATTTAGTAATTCCTATAATTTTATAATGTAATTGTTATATGTATGCAAGACATAATCATTAATATAATATTACTATTTAACATGAAAAAATAATGTAATAAATTATTCTTATCATTAAAAAATTATGTAAGTATTGAGTTTACATTCTATGTTTGTGAGAATTAGGAAATATAATATTTTAATTGCATATGTGTAAATACTGTGTATAATCACACTTTCTCAGACTTTGAAAAAAAAAAAAAAGTAAACTACAACATGTAATATTATTTAACTTGTGTAACTCTGAACTATATAATTGTAAATCATTACTGTGATTATTATTTTAAAAAAAGCAAAAAAGACTATGTTATCATCATTATTATTGAAATCTCATCATTGTGAAAAATATATGTAGCACTTAGTGCTGAACTTTGTAAAATAATATAATGAATGTTACTCAAGATGATAATTATATATATATATATATATATATAAATATTTGAGAGATCAATAAAAAAATATAAAAAAATTATTATTATTATTATTATTATTATTAGCAGCAGCAGCAGCTACTCCATGGCCCTTAGATTAACCGAGGGAGGCCCTAAAAATCACTCCAACATTCGTTTAGTATATACCATGCTTTGCTTTGATTTCGTTCATGGTCACGATAGTTTCTGGCAGCCTATTCCACTCATTCACCACTCTTCAAGCAAAAAATCTAGTTCTGACACCACTGCTAACTACACTCATGCTCATTTTCCACGGAAGGTCCCTAATACTGCCGCCACCAGACCTGTTCTTTCCTCTGTATTAATCTTGTAAAAACTTTTCATTAATTTGTGTCTCAATCATATCATCCCTTTTTCGCCTACTCATAAGGTCATTCCATAGACCTAATACTATCTTAGTTACTCGTCTCTAGATCATCTCCTCCTCCTTGTCATCCCCATGAAATCCATGTGACCAGGTCTACAAGCAGTGGTAGTCAGGATGGCGGGGGGGGGGTCTTACCAAGGCGCTATAATGAGGTATGATAATGTGCTTGTCAGGGTATTCGTCACTAACAACAAAATCCAAGGAACTGCTTTAGCCACTTTTGCAATATACCCTCTAAACCTTAACTCCATATCCATTAACACCTCCAAATCTATGGCTACATCAATTTCCTGGATTACAATTCCATCGATGTGATGCACAATACCTTACATTTTGCCACATTAAACGGATATCCATTACACTTTACCCAGACTGCCAGTCTATCCAAATGATCCCGTAAATTTTTAACATCATCTGTATTAACCATTGCTCTAACCAGTTTTGCATCAATGGCAAACAACTGTATAATTCCTCTCAGATCCCTTCCTTTATCGTTAATGTAAAAATTAAACGGCAATCGCCCAAGAACAAAGTCCTGCGCATGCCACTAGTCACAGGCGTTCTTCTGGAATACTCTACCCCAGAATAAACTATTCTCTGATATCTCTCCATCAACCACACTCTAATCCACCTCACCAACCATCCCCATGTGCTGGAATTTACATTAGAATTCCATGCAGTATCCTGTCAAAAGTTTTTGCAAAAATCAGGAGTATCACTGTAAACCCATTACCTTTATTCAATTCAGCTGGCACTGTATTATAAAATGTGAACACGTTACTAAGGCACGACCTCAGTAGCTTGCGTCCTATATAGTACTCAATTTCTGTCTATCCAATCCTGTATTTTGCTCATGACCAACTTCTCTCTCTCTCTCTCTCTCTCTCTCTCTCTCTATCTATCTATCTATCTATTTCTCGTTACTAAGTGAACATCTTCATTAACATTCTATCTTTTGCAGGCGTAAACTTCTGTGGCTAATTGGTTCAAAAGACATATTTCCGTGATTACACCACATTTTTTTATTATTCAGTTCTATAAAACACTGAAATAATAGTTCCCGACAAGTTTCGTAAATCGTAGGATTTACGAAAACTTGTCGGGAACTATTATTACGATTTACGTAGGTAAATAGTATAACTTAAAGTTTAAACAAGAGAATTAATAAATACAAATCATAGCCGTCTGGCTATTCATAAAACTCAAATAACAGAATGCAGATATTTACCCCCTGAAGATGTAAATCCTACGATTTACGAAACTTGTCGGGAACTATTATTTCAGTGTTTTATAGAACTGAATAATAAAAAAATGTGGTGTAATCACGGAAATATGTCTTTTGAACCAATTAGCCACAGAAGTTTACGCCTGCAAAAGATAGAATGTTAATGAACATGTTCACTTAGTAACGAGAAATAGATAGATAGATAGATAGATAGAGAGAGAGAGAGAGAGAGAGAGAGAAGTTGGTCATGAGCAAAATACAGGATTGGATAGACAGAAATTGAGTACTATATAGGACGCAAGCTACTGAGGTCGTGCCTTAGTAACGTGTTCACATTTTATAATACAGTGCCAGCTGAATTGAATAAAGGTAATGGGTTTACAGTGATACTCCTGATTTTTGCAAAAACTTTTGACAGGATACTGCATGGAATTCTAATGTAAATTCCAGCACATGGGGATGGTTGGTGAGGTGGATTAGAGTGTGGTTGATGGAGAGATATCAGAGAATAGTTTATTCTGGGGTAGAGTATTCCAGAAGAACGCCTGTGACTAGTGGCATGCGCAGGACTTTGTTCTTGGGCGATTGCCGTTTAATTTTTACATTAACGATAAAGGAAGGGATCTGAGAGGAATTATACAGTTGTTTGCCATTGATGCAAAACTGGTTAGAGCAATGGTTAATACAGATGTGGTTAAAAATTTACTATGATTTGTATTTATTAATTCTCTTGTTTAAACTTTAAGTTATACTATTTACCCCCTGAAGATGTAAATCCTACGATTTACGAAACTTGTCGGGAACTATTATTTCAGTGTTTTATAGAACTGAATAATAAAAAAATGTGGTGTAATCACGGAAATATGTCTTTTGAAACAATTAGCCACAGAAGTTTACGCCTGCAAAAGATAGAATGTTAATGAAGATGTTCACTTAGTAACGAGAAACAAGTTTCGTAAATCGTAGGATTTACATTTTCAGGGGGTAAATAGTATAACTTAAAGTTTAAACAAGAGAATTAATAAATACAAATCATAGCCGTCTGGCTATTCATAAAACTCAAATAACAGAATGCAGATATATAACGTTATTCACGTTGAACAATACTGGATGATGTCACGTGTGCTTGTTCTCGTTCATACAGTCCGAGCTCAGATTGAGGTAGATTTTTTATTAGAGCTGACCACACTTGATGGAGAATTAAACCTTGATTTTTATTGCATTGGGTTGGGTTTTTTAGCATATTAGTAGCTTCTTTAAATTTTCTTATATAACTGTTGTTTTCTATGTATGGCATCATCATTTTTTGCCAGAGTACATCGTGTCCAGTGGAAGTGGTATGGAAAGCAAGTTTTTTGTTCTCTTTTGTATTGTACGTCTTTTTGGTGTTCAGCCATTCGTATTTCTCCAGATCTTCCTGTCTGTCCTACGTAGCAAATCCCGCAAGAGCAATGGATTTTGTAGACTCCTGGTTTTTTAAGAGGATGATGAGGTGGTTTCGGTGGATGTAGGAATCTTGAGATTTTATCCATAGGAAGAAAGGCTACTTTTATGTTGTGTTTGTTCATTAATTTGGCTAACCACCTCATCATCCTCTTAAAAAACCAGGAGTCTACAAAATCCATTGCTCTTGCGGGATTTGCTACGTAGGATAGACAGGAAGATCTGGAGAAATACGAATGGCTGAATACCAAAAAGACGTACAATACAAAAGAGAACAAAAAACTTGCTTTCCATACCACTTCCACTGGACACGATGTACTCTGGCAAAAAATGATGATGTCATACATAGAAAACAACAGTTAAAGAAGAAAATTTAAAGAAGCTACTAATATGCTAAAAAACCCAACCCAATGCAATAAAAATCAAGGTTTAATTCTCCATCAAGTGTAGTCAGCTCTAATAAAAAATCTACCTCAATCTGAGCTCGGACTGTATGAACGAGAACAAGCACACGTGACATCATCCAGTATTGTTCAACGTGAATAACGTTATATATCTGCATTCTGTTATTTGAGAGAACAAAAAACGGGTCTTGCTTTCCATACCACTTCCACTGGACACGATGTACTCTGGCAAAAAACGATGATGTCATATATAGAAAACAACAGTTATATAAGAAAATTTAAAGAGGTTATTAATATGCTAAAAAACCCAACCCAATGCAATAAAAATCAAGGTTTAATTCTCCATCAAGTGTGGTCAGCTCTAATAAAAAATCTACCTCAATCTGAGCTCGGACTGTATGAACGAAAACAAGCAACGTGACATCATCCAGTATTGTTCAACGTGAATAACGTTATATATCTGCATTCTGTTATTTCAGTTTTATGAATAGCCAGACGGTTATGATTTGTATTTATTAATTCTCTTGTTTAAACTTTAAGTTATACTATTTACCCCCTGAAGATGTAAATCCTACGATTTACGAAACTTGTCGGGAACTATTATTTCAGTGTTTTATAGATAGAATGAAGAATGGTGAAATCACCGAAATATGTCTTTTGATTCTATCTTTTATTTGCAATATACCAAATATCTCTTTGGGGATTGTCTGCACTGCTAATTTCCTTTCATACTCTGCTTCTGCCTTTCTTACCGCACTGGTTACCTTTTTGGGCTGTGCTGCCTGCTGTCGTCTTTCTCCTTGAATTCCCTCCACAATTTTTTCCCTTTTTTGTGTGTAGTTCCTGCTTAATGATGGTATTCATCCATTTAACCTCCCCTTTATTGGAGCACTCAGGATTTAATCTTGTAGGGCGCCGAGCGCTCAGGATTTAACTTTTTTATGGGAGAGGGGGCTATTGAATAGACAATTTGCGAATACACACTACGCATCGCATACAACCTATGACTGAGCATCTGCAGTGATCGCTAATTCATAAGTAGTATAGAAATAGAAGACACGACACAACATAAATAAAAAAATGAATTTTAATTAGAAAAAATTTTTGGAAAATTTTTTAGTGTTTTTTCCTTTTCTTTGGGGGTGCCCGGCCCATTTCCCCCCTCTGTGTGCGCCGCTACTCCCCTTGATTTATTCTACTGACTCTAGACATGCTGTCTGCCTGCTATTACTTCCCTGAAGCACTTTCTATTCACTATCAACAATCTGCCCTTGCAGTTTCACACGGCATGGCACAGATCCATGCAATCTCCTGAGCTTGTCATATTTACTGGCCTTCTAAAAACGTTTTGTTCTCTAAAATGTTCCTCAGTATATTTTTTTTCGACTTACAACATTCGAAAGAAAATAATTTGGAGTGTCTTACAATCAAAATACTCAACACATGAACGAAGACATAATTTGTTGGTGTTCTTTTTTGTTGACCATGTTTCTAAACCATAGTTAATATTCGTATCAGATAGCTGAAGTAAAGTTTTGATTTGGATTTTCTTGATAATATGCTAGACTTCAGGTGTAAAATTCCAAAATGTCCACGTTTGGTCTTTTCATGTCTATCCTCTAATTCTTGCTATATATCACTGTAGCTGTTAATGCTGACTCCTAGAAATTAAAATTATCCACTTGTTCGGAGATTTGATTATCAACAACCAAGTTGGATTGGTCTTTGTGTCTTTTCCTAGTTTATGACAAGACACATCGGTTTACTTGCCTTGATTAAATTAGACTTAGTTTGTATAACGTCCTCACGAGTCTCTAATGAAACGTATACATCAACATAAGCCAATTAGACGTCGTTTCCATTCCCCTGTTTGTTTAGTATCTAACGACATTTTCCAATACTAGACGTGACAGAGTTGATAGGAGAGCATCTCCTTGGTGAAGTCCAGATTTTATTTCAAAACTTGATCAATGTTGCTGGAGGAAATGTACCTTGCAGAGAGTGTACGATTGCAAACTCGTATCATATTTAAATACTTCCATAGTATTTTAAAAAGTTTAATTATATCCCACAGTGGGTTTCGATGTATACTGTCATATGCGTGTTTATAGTCCACAAATATATGAGATGAAACTCTTTATCAAATTCAAAACATTTTGTTATCAATTGGCAGAGTCTGAAAATATGTTCACTTTTCTACTTTCCGCTGCAGAATTCATACCAATACCATGATGTTTGAAGCATACATAATAATTCTTTCCAGATTAGTGTATACAGTATTTTGTCACAAGTGTCCGAGAGAGAGAGAAATCTTGTAGTTACCGGTTATCATAGGGTATCCTTTCACAAAAAATCGGATTAAGTATGGCTGTCGTCCAATCAATTAGGATTTCTTCTTTTGTCATTTCTTCATTTTTTGTAAATTTATTTTCGCTGGCTGCCTTACTACATTTTAATGCTTTAATAACTTCGTTAAGAGATGACTTTTCAATTGTGGGAAATTTTCTTCTAAACTCTGTATTTCTAGTTTTCATATGGTGGTGATGATGGTGGTGATGTATTATTTAGTAGAACCTGAAAGTATTTTCTGAATTACGCAACGATTTTTTTCCTTCGATAATTTGTATATTTTGTATATAGTCAGTGTTCCAGTTTGTGGTTTATATTCTTTCTTATTTGTCCTACTTCATCTGCAGAACCATTTTGAATTATTTATATTATTTTCAATTACTTCAATTAATTTCTTTTCTCTCGAGCAATATTTCACTCGTTAAATTTCTGCAGGTTCTATAATTCTTAGGATTTTCTCAGTTATTTCTGATGGATTATGTTGCATTTTTAATCTCGATGGGCACTTTACATACATTATTGAGTTATTTGTTTTTCTCTCTGCTGTTTGTGAATGAAGAATTTCTTCTGCACAATTAATAATATTTTTGTATTTGAGTCAATTTATTATTTTTCGTATATTTCTCTTGAGTATAAGAGGGTTTGAATATTATATTTCCCGCTTTTTCTTTTCTTCATATTATCTTCTTATGTTTACATCCTCATTTTTATTATATTATATCAATTATTATTTATGTTTCTGTTAGCATTTTTGCATTGGTCATAAAGCTTTAGCCTGGTATGTGTTACTCCCATGTAATTATCAGTATTTGCATTAGCTAACTCTGTAACTGTTCAATCTGCAAAGACAGGTTTGTTCATGGATATTTCTTCTGGGATGTTTAATGCTATGAACTGTAAGCCCTGTGAAGGCAAAATTAATAATTCTAATGCCATTATTATGACTAATGCCATGCAGCCTATCTGGGCCAATTGTTGGTCTATATCTTCTTCTTTTCTATTATTATTATTATTACTATTATTACGGGCAACTCCAGGGAGTCATTAGACTCATCGAGGGAGGCCCCAAATCATATTCATCACAACTATCTGACATTCATACAGTATCTATCATACCTCGCCTTAAACTCATTCACTGTCACAGCATCCACTACAGACTCAGGGAGCGCATTCCACTCATTCACTACTCTAAAAGTAAAGAACCCAGCTCTAACACCTTTACTAACCACACTTTTGCCCAGTTTCCATGGATGTCCCCTAGTCCTCCCACAACCTTAGGGTTAAAGTCATCCTTAATTAACTTTATACAATGACCCAATATAGAGTCATGTATCTTTTCTAGTTCCTCATATAATTTTATCCGTGTTGGTCTGATGTTGATTTCAACATCAAACAAATGATCCAGAAATATATATATATATAACAGCGTTGATCATCTACATGTGTGAAAGTTTTTACACACACGGGAAAATGTTATCATGCACCATAGAGCTATTCTATAGAATTCTATAGAATTATCATGTTTGTAATTATTTGTTCCACCATAGAATACTATTCTATTATTTGTCTTAGGATTCCCCCGGCTATTTCGTTTCTTGTATAAGTACTATCTGAATATTCTAATTTACCATTGTGTCAATAGCGCACTGAAGAGATTCGGGTTTAAACAAAGTTTTTATATTCCATGAGCTAACTGAAAGTCTGTTGGTCATAAACTGTCATTGCCATTGTGGACAATCATGTTTAAAAAGTTAGTGCCTGGTTTCGTAACTCGTGTTTTTTTTTATTTTTATTTATTTATTAGGTAGTCAGCCTGTCGTAACAAACCCAAACTCGGTTATTATTATCAATGTCCATATACATGTAATTTTATTGAAAGAAAATACATTAGTAATTACAACATTATTACCAAAGACCTCCGTGGAGTCAAGGATTCATCTTAGGCGGCCATTCATCACCCATACCTGCTATCTTACCTTCTCTAAAACCCACTCACTAGATGCACTTACCACTTTTACAAGCAAAATATTCTACCTGCTCGTTAATTTGTCAGAGAAAAATGTAGCTTTTACTATTTTCTTAACTGAACAAAAATTCAACTTACACCGATTCCCCTTGACTTCACATCTTCCATACAGCAAAAATTTCCATCAACCGTTATCCTATAACACCTTTTCAAAAGTTTATAGGTTTCTCTCTCCTGTCAACTAGTGTCATCCACATACTTGTATTCACAATCTGTCCTCGTAATCTACGTCGCACAATCCTATTTTCTTCTTCGTAACACTTCTTTGCAGCATTTCCACAGCTTCTTTATCCTCGTAGAACCGACAAGACCAAACCTCTATAGTACTGAGAGTAGTCCAGGTGCGGTTTTATTAAAACCTTGAAAGAGGAAAAGAGATTTCTTTATCTTTACAACTCACTATTCTTTTTACCATCGTTATAAATGTCCTGTAAGTTTTACTATTTACAATTTTTGTTCTGTGACCTTAGAAATTCACATTTTGTGCAGGCAGGCTGTTATGAAGATTCTATAAAATATTTGTTGATTTATTTAGTGTTTCATTAGATTAATTGGTGTATCATTAGGATCGGTGGAATGAACCTGAAGCATTTGGAGAGGTCAGGGGGAGCTCTCCCCCAGAACAATCAAGGACCTCCTTACATGCCCACAGGAACGGTGGTCCAAACTTCCCATAGATCGCTATCGTAAGCTTGTGGAAAGTATGCCCTGTAGGACTGCTGCAGTCATCGCAGCGAAAGAAGGACCTGTATCTTATTAACATTAGTGTCATGTCTGTTTCTTCCTCACACTATCGTGTCTGTTGACTTTTTTGCAAGCAGTATATTTGATCATGGCATCAAAAAGAGTCTCAGTTAAGAATACAATTATTTTATCATCAGTTGGTGAGAGTGATCATATCTGACGCCTATCCCCTGAGTAGCTAATTATATAATTGTTCCCATTAGGAGAAGTTAGATGTTGAACTACAAAGCTGAAAATTATGACCAACTCAGGAAAATACCATTTTTGTCCATGGTGTTAGTTACTGAATGGGAAAGAGTTACTGAATGGGAATGTATGGAAATCTTTAAAAAAGTGAATGATGCAGACAGAACTATTGGGAGGATTATAATATATATAAAGCACAGGCGCCAGAATAGTAATGAGCATTATGCCTAAAATCTAAAATTATACGAGTAGAGGGGCAAAAAATGTGAAACCTAAATCGGTATTTAGACGCCTGTGTAGCTGAGTGGAAGTAATGTTTGCATCCTCTGTACTAGGTCGCCAGAAAATAGACTTAAGTTCATGTATAGTCAGCTACTGGAGGATCTTTTTCAAAACCATTCCTGGACCGATTCTCGAGTGAATCGATTTCTGGTAAGGGCAATCATGTGTTTTCTCCGGGAAACTAAGATTTTTGGTCCCATAAATTAAAAAAAAAAAAAAAAATCCACCGTAGAATACGCAGTATATCAGACAATAACATAACCTGCTAAGGTTAGGTACCAAGCGATAGCAGCATATGTTCACTAGTCTCTTCATCCGTTGCCACTTATAATTAGTGATAATCTTGGGCCAGCCATCTCTGATTGGTTACCTGTGGAGATTGAACTGACTACTCGGTCTCCAAAAGCTAGATAGAGTTAAAAGGCCTCACTTATTCTCTATAAAGGAATAAAAGGTTAGCTGATATTTTAAAATCGGCGTTTGAAAAGAAGTTGGTTATGCAGGATTAACGAAATATAAAAGAATTTTATCGTTATGCCACAAGTAAAACAAAGAATCAATGTAAGAGTTTGTTTACTGGATGAAGATGGTACTCTGGTGTCAGAAGCTAGTGAGATCATTGAATTAATAAATGCTTACGGCTACTTTGGTAAGATATATCAACCAGGTGTATGTAATATGGTTCCCACTGCTGCTGCTACTACTACTACATTCAATAAAGAAATAGAGGTGTATGAAAATAAGGATGAAGAGCTGGTGCATAATCTATATGAATTCAGCAATATTCACAGATAGGATATCGTCAGGTGTGCTAAAGGAGTGTTCAGGTGAATTCGCTAGGTGACATATTTGTGTGATTTCAATCTCAGCTCAGGAATGATATGACAGGGGAATGGAAAGAATGTAAGATACTTCCTAGTACAAGGGTGTTGTAAAAATGATGTGTCTAACGACTAACCTATCAGTATCTCTGGTGTGGCAGTGAAGATTTAAGAATTCGCATACAGAAATGAATCGACAGGCAAGCAATGCTATGGAAAGAACAGCATGGGTTTGCTATAGGTAAGTCATGTTTCGGCAAATTTACTCATGTGTTTTGGCAGAGTTGAAGGAAGGGAATGGATGTACCATGATACTGTTGGATTTGACTAAGGCATATAATAGAATACCACATGAAAGGCTTTTCATAAACTGGAGAATATGGGTTTGGAATATAATCTCTTGACTTGGATAAGTGGTTGGTTGGGAGAGAGAGGTATCAAAAAGTAGAATTTAGTGGGTGTGAATCTGTCAGATTTAAGGTGACAGTCATCTATCTCAGGGAGCAGTTCTTGGAATATTGTTGCATAATCTATACATTATGATATTGGGAAGAATCCGACAGGAGATGGTCCATTGTTTGCTGATGATGCCATGATAGACAGAACAATCAGGGAGGGATGCTACTGATATCCATAACTTACAGAAGATTTGAATATGCTGGAAAGTTGAACAAATGATAATGTCTTTCAGTTCAGTAATAGTAAGTGTAAAGTTATGAACCTCGGCGTGACGAGATTTCCAATCGCTGATAATCTGTTCTTTCCAAAGTTTATTTCTTCACTTAATTACTTACCCTGAATTAATAGCCATTATCATTTGCCCAAATTTCTGTTAAATTATTCTGTAAGTAGTGTATATCAGCAACTATCCCTGATTTTCCGGTTCTTCTTTGTATCATTTGCAAAAGAAATCTGAAAATCCAATATCACTAATACATAGATTGAACAATAATGGTGCAAGTATTTATCCCTAAGATAAACCGTTGGCAGTTTTAAATCAGGAAAATTCCCTTCTCTCATTCAGGTACCACTTTATGATACTTGTTCCTCATTTACCAACTTTTCCAAATTAATACTTTATATTCCGTTCCCATATTCTCCAATTTACAGATCAGCCTTCCACTGTTCAAAGAATATAAAGCGCTTGGTTTCGAATAATATTCTAGACTCTCTTCTTTTCATAACTTGTCGTGCTTCGAGTTAATCATTTATTCTTTTTATTTGTTCTAAATTTAAAGTAGAATTTCCCTAAATTTAATCTAGCATGACATGCGCTCTGATATGAATAATTAACAATATTTTCAGACATTTTAATTATTTGAATATTCAGATCTTTCTTTCAAGTGTTTAAAATTATTATTGTGTTATAGAGGGCGATCATTGTAGTATTCTTTACAATGTAATTTTGTATCTTGATGTGTTTTGTTAAGAAGTAAGTGCGTTCTGTTATGTGAAGATGTCTTCTCGTGGTAGTAGGAGAGTTGTTCAAGCTGATGATCTGTCAAATGTCGAATTTGAAACTAGTGAAGATGTCGAAGTTATTCCTACTTTCGATGCAATGGGCCTCAGGGAAGATCTTCTTCGTGGAATATATGCATTTGGTAAGTGCTTGTCGTCTTATCGAATCATGAATACTACCATTGTGTTTATGAAGATGTATTAAGCATAAATATTATGTATGCTTTTTAAATAGCTGAACCACTGCAATATCTTACTTTTGAAACGTAATTAGGGAACATTCCCTGCCATAATTTGAGATTCATTGGTATATTTTTTTTTGAATATCTATTTTTATAATAAAACAAAAACACATAATAATACACATTATTACATCTTATGTGTATGCCAGTATTTATTTCTGTTTGGTTTATAGATATAATACATGATTTCCCCTCAGTTAACTAGTTGCATTGGATATTGATATTTCCACCCTGCTGATTAATAGAATTCATAGTGTTTGGTTATTTTTGGATCAAATATTTGAGTTCTTATTTCCAGGTTTTCATGGAATTACAAGATACATTGCGGAAGGTAAAGCTTTTTACAGATCAAAGTATATGGCATATTTGAACATAGCTTCATTACTTACTTATCCAGAGTAGAATATGTTAATAAGCATGTGATAAAATACTCTGAGAATTACCATTAATTTTCTGTATATTATTAATATATTATTGATATTATTACTGTACAGTTCTGGAATTGAAGACTTGTCATGGAGAAGTTTCTGCATCCTATATTGCAGTAAATATTACTATATTAAATATGAATAAAGAGTCTTATCATGGAAATACCCTGCTTGCACTTAAGCAAAAATTATACAGAATTTATTCAAAACTTCAATATATTTTATCTAATGTTATGTGGACATTGCTAAGAAGATAGATCATTAACTACATTCAGATGAATCAGAATAATGAGTCATAAATCATATGTTTAGTTTGTGTCTCGGTTGCCACTGAAGTATACATTACACTATTAGTTCAAAGGAACAATTGTAGTAAGTTGCATAGATTAAAAAAACAAAGAAGTAACAATTATTAATGAATTAACAAAAAAAAAACAAAAAAACTTATGAACAATTAATAGTGATCACTTCCAAACTCTTGGATATTGGCATACAGTCTAATCGGTTCTTAGCATTTCATGTTTCAAGGAAATGACAATTGAATTTGAACTTGCTGGAGTGAAGAAGTTTTGTCTGGTTCCAGGCAACTCTGTGCCTAGTGTCAATAGCATGAGAAGCAAGGCCTGACTTCTCAGATTCCAAATATATAATATAGTCTTGATGTTCTTCAATTCTAATCAAGGCAGAATGGCTAGTCTCTTTAAAATAGGAAAGATGACATGAGAAGGGTACTTAATAGATACCTGATAAGGGGAAAAAATGTGATAATGTATCCTTTGTTGATGCTAGAAAGGAAGACAGTTTCCAAGCTGGTTTGAAGGAAGCATACAGGTTGAATTTACAAAGAATCATTGCTGCTTGTTCCAAGGTTCCTTTAAGGTAGAATATTGACATTCTTTTCGCATTGGTGTTGCAGTCTGGTAGAAGGATGCGAAATATAAATACTTTTTTTGAATGATAGTTTTGTTGTATCCGTTACATATTAGATTGCTTTTAATTTTATTCAGTTTATCTAACAAAAGGGGATCAGAAGAGTAGATCGTAAGAGCTCTGTTTGCAAACTTTTGGTAATATCCATATTTTGTGATGAAAGATGGGAGGATATCTGCCAGTAAAAGTTGGCCTCAGATAAACTGAAAATTCACATGACCTGTGGGATTACAATTTTCACTGTATCCGAAAAGGGTAGTTGGTTATTGGATTCATGTTCAGTAGTATTATTATATGAGCACTTCCATGCAGTCCAAAGATTCATTGCTGGAGACCCAATCGATCCATGCAATCTATCATCATTGACATCTCTCCAAGAAAAAAAATATACTCATATCCCTACTAACCATACCTTTTTAGAGAAAGATATTGGAAGTTTTTTCCACTTGGTTAGACTGTAATAAATTTAGTTTAATCCTTTATCCAAGTGTAAAGAAACAAAGTTTGTGCCTGAAGTATCTTCAGGACTGAGGCAACTCGGGGTAAAGGTGGACCAAGCTCTCATCACTCCTTGCCTTAGTATCTCCCATAATGCAAAGCGCATCTCCTTGCAGACATGTATAATGCTATGCATTATACAATGCATAGCATTATACATGTCTGCAAGGAGATGTGGTTTGCATTATGGGAGATACTAAGACAAGGAGTGATGAGCTTGGTCCACCTTTACCACGAGTTGCTTCAGTCCTGAAGGTACGTCAGGCATAAACTTTGTTTACTTACACTTGGATAAAGGATTAAACTAAATTTATTATAACCACACCTTTTATTCAACTTACAGGGGATGATCCCTTGTTCTATTCCCTCTGGCCAAGTGTTGAAACATTTTCCCTCCATCAGTCCTATAAAACTCTTTAAGCAACTTCAATGTTTTTATCATATCCCCTCTTTTTCTCCTGTCAACCAACTTCTGCAATCCACACCCCTCGATCTGTCCTCATAGGGAACATTCCACAGGCTATTCACTGTGTTAGTCACTTGCTTCTGAATCCTCTCCACCACTTCCTCATCCCAAAAATCCTAGGGGACCAGACTTGAACACAATAATCCAGATGTAGGCATATCAAGGATTTTATAAAGAGGAATAACAACTTATCTCTACATGTTAATGTGTTCTTCAATAGCCAAGTAACTTTATGGGCTACCTTAGCAACCTTATTAATATGTCCTCTATACTTTAACTCTGTCTACCACCACCCCTAATTCTCTAGCTTCTATTTCCTTTAGTACAATGCCATCAATGTGATAGTCTATTTATCCCAAAATGCATAACTTTACATTTCTTCACATTAGACTGACATCCATTATATTATGTCCATACTGACAGCCTATTTAAATTGTCTTGAAAGCTCTCCACATCATCTTGATTAATTATTACTCTACCTAATTTCTCATCAGTAGCAAACAGTTGAATATTTCCTTTCAGGTTATTTCCTATATCATTTATGTACAAATTAAACAGCAATGGTCCCAGCACTGAACCTTGAAGCACACCACTAGTTACCTGTTTTTATCTCAGTTCTGTGACTTAAATTGAAGAGCCTAGTCACAGACAATTGCCAGTTCCCTTGCACATTCTTGTAAAATCCTAGCTGATATCCCATCTAATCCCACAGCTGTATTTACTTATACCTCCATATACCACTTTTAGATATCTGTCCAGCAGCCACCCTCTTCCACTTAACCAGTGTCATGTCCATCCCCATTTGTTCTAATTTGCATAACAGTTCCATGCTGTATTCTGTCAAATGCCTTTGTGCAATCCAGTGAAATCATCATGTAGCCATTTCCTTTATCCAACTCAGCTGCTACTCTATTATAAAAAGTTAGTAAATTACTAATGCATGACTGACCCTTCACAAAGCCATGTTGACCCTCATATAGTATCATATTTTTTCAACCCATTCTTGAATTCTATTTTTGACCAATTTTTCTAGTACTTTTATCACCAAGCCTGAGATACTGATTGGTCTATAATTTGCTACTGTAGTCTTAGAACCTCTCTTATGCAAAGGAATAATTTTGCCCTCCTTCCACTCCCTTGGAAATCTACCAGAGCTGAGTCTTAAACAACTTAATCAAAGGCATTTCCAGTTCCCTTGCACATTCTCGCAAAGCCCTGGCCGATATCCTGTCTAATCCCACAGCAGTAGTTACATTGAAATTCTGCAATGCTATGCTAATACAATGTAATGTAAATATAATGCTAATACAATTCTATGTATTGTATTATATACAATGCATAGCATTATACATGTCTGCAAGGAGATGTGGTTTGCATTATGGGAGATACTAAGACAAGGAGTGATGAGCTTGGTCCACCTTTACCCCCTAAGAACCTCCAGTTCATCCACCTCTCTTCCACACATCAGTGTCTGTCACATATGTTAAAGCAGTAAGCTCACTAGGATGATATCCTTGCAGAGTGGTCACTCACTAACTATTTTATCTGCTTCTGTCTCCTTTTGACCATCATCACTC
Source organism: Typopeltis vanoorti (assembly GCF_054136105.1). Taxonomy (NCBI): domain Eukaryota; kingdom Metazoa; phylum Arthropoda; class Arachnida; order Uropygi; family Thelyphonidae; genus Typopeltis; species Typopeltis vanoorti. The sequence goes on from NC_143565.1 coordinate 53,315,023, forward strand.
ATTAAGGTTAATCTTCCATAGTTATTCTTCCTCTTACTTGCCACAAAATTAAAATAACGCTTTGGGATTTCCTTTGTCCTGCTTGGCTAGATTCTTCTCATAATCTGATTTTGCCTTCCTTGCTGTGCTAGTCACCTTTCTTGTTTGAGCCATGTACTGTTCTTGTGTTTGCTGGTAACTTTTCTCTTTATACTTCCACAGCATTTTCTTCTGCAGTTTGTGCTTAGTGATATTACTCATCCATCTAATTCCTACCTGATTTATCCTCCAGACCATGATATACAGTGTGATATTGTTCATTCAAGTATCCCTTGACTATCTCCCCCATGCACTGTGAACATCCTTCCCTTGCAGATCTTTATGCCATGGTACTTCTACAGCGATATCACTCATTCACCTAACTCCATCTGATTAACCCTACTTAACTTAGGTATACAATTTAATATTGCTTCCTCTAGATGACTTAACTATATCCCATGTACTACTAACATCTTTACCCTGCAGTGTTTATGCCATGGTGCAGAGTTAAGCTGCTTCCTAATCTTGTCATAATCACCTGCCTTGTAGTTCCACATATACCTCTTCTTGACAGAATATTCCTTGTTATACAATCCCCAAGTCAGGACCATATGGTCACTTTCACCAATCGGAGGCAATGTGGTCACCTTGTTTATGGATAGCTCTTCTGATCCTATAACTAGGTCCAATGGTCTACCATCCTCTTAGTCCCCTCCATCACAAGTTGCCTTGTGTAGGTGTATAAATTCTGTTTCCTTCTTGCCATGTGATCTTTCTTCCTTCCAGTCCATATCTCCATAGTTGAAGTCCCCTATAATAATCACTCGACCTGTATTTATTGTACTAATTTGGCAATGCATGTCGTCCAGATTATCTGTGGAACTCCCTGGCCTATAGCAACAACCAACTCTATATTTTGTCTTATTGGTTGTAATCTCATATTAGACTGCTTCAAATGGACAGCCACCCATCAGTTCATCTGCTATCATCAGTAGTACTCCTCCCCCATCTTATTTTCTCTATATTCCCTGAAACTACTAAACCCCTCATGTTTGATCCCCGAAACTTCATCTGCTGTTAGCCAAGTCTCACTAATGCCTATAACTTTTGGTGAGGTTGGACTAACCAATGCCAAAAAAACTGCTCCCTCTTGTTCCTGATATTTCTGGCATTAGTGTATAGCACCTGCAGCATCCCTTTAGGCCACTGTCCACCTTTACTTCTTGAATTGACTACCTTATTAAAATTTTTGCTTGAGAGATTAGATTCCTCACTTGTTCATTCTTACACTCACTAGCTTCCACCCTAATTGCTTATGTTTCCCTGAATTTGCGCTTCAGCATGCTCGGTGAACAAAGTTCTCTCTAGACGTCCTAACACCAAAAACATTTAGATGCAGTCCATCTGCATTATACAAATCCTTCCTGTCAAACACAGACCACAGATCCACAAATCCTACATCATTCCTTCTGCACAATCTATGTATATACTTGTTGGCTATCAACACCCTCCTCTTCCTCAGTTTGCCTCTATCATAGTGCGGTAGGAGACATCTTTACCTTCACTCTTCAGTTTTGCCTCTTCTGACAACTCCTTTACATCTTCCCTCATAGAATACTTCTTGCCTCTCAAATCCTTTTTACCAACCAAGTCAATTATTTCCTTCAGCTTACCTTTTTGCATCCAGATGGTGTGGCTGATATAGTGAATTTTTGCATTTGGGAAAATACAATTTTGTCACACTTTCATTAAGTGTGACAAAAAAGGTAAGCCGAAGGAAATAATTGACTTGGTTGGTAAAAAGGATTTGAGAGGCAAGAAGTATTCTATGAGGGAAGATGTAAAGGAGTTGTCAGAAGAGGCAAAACTGAAGAGTGAAGGTGAAGATGTCTCCTACCACACTATGATAGAGGCAAACTGAGGAAGAGGAGGGTGTTGATAGCCAACAACCTTTTTGCATCTGGGAAAATACAATTTTGTCACACTTTCATTAAGTATGAAAGTGTGACAAAATCCCTTAATCGTTCAGTTTCTGTACATAATTTTCACATTAATTTGTTTGTTTGGTGTCTTTATTATTCCTTCAAACCACCTGCTTCTTTCTGTTTTCAGCTCTCTCTAATCTCTTGCCGCTTTTGCAATTTTCAATTTCGTGTTTTTCCTATGAGGATGCCATGACACTCACTTTTGAAACACTTGATACGCTTTCTCTCCAATTTTAATTTTCTTCCATATATCCTTTAATTTTCTCAAAAAATAGTGATCTGCTCTGAACCAAATAAAATTAAAAGCAATATGATATATAATGGATATAACAAAACTATCATTAAAAAAATTTTTGATAATTATCATCCTTCTACCAGACTACAATCTGATGCGAAAAGAATTTCAATATCTTACCTTAAAGAAACCTCAGAACACATACAAGGATTCTTTCTAAATTCAATCTATAATGTTTCCTGAAAACCAGCTTAGAAACTATCTTCCTTCTTACCATCAACAAAGGATACATTACCACTTTTTTCCTATTTTGAACAGACTGGACATTCTGCTTTGATTAGAATTGAAGAACCTCAGGACTATATTATTTTTGGAATCTGACAAGTCTGACCTTGCTTCTCATGCAATTGACTCTAGGCACAGAGTTCTTTGGAACTATACAACTTCTTTATTGAATTGAATTAAATTGAATTTGAACTTGCACTCCAAGTTCAAATTCAATTTTCTTTTTCTTGAAACATGTGAAGCACTAAGAATTCATCCAGACCTGAACCAATCAGACTGTATGCCAACATCCAAGTTTTGGGAAGTGATCACTATGAATTATTCATGAGTTGTTTTTTTATTATTATTATTATTATTATTAATAATTACTTATTTTTTAATCTATATACTTATTACAATTGTTCCTTTGAACTCTAATAGTGTAATATCATACACTTCAGCTGCAACTGAGACATGAGCTAACATATGTATGATTTATGAATCATTTTGATTCTTCTTTTGTATGTAGTTAATGGTCTATCTCTCTGATGATGTCCACATAACAAATTAATGAAATATTCAGAGTTTTTGAATAAATTCTGTATAATTTTTGTTACATATGTAAACTGTGAAACTTGCTTTAATATGTCTAGTGCACATATCCCATTAAAACTATTAAACCTGCAGCACATTAGTACTGTGAATGGAGCAGGGAATTACCAGTAATCCTTCTGTTTATGAAACAGTACTTTTTGGAATTTTTAGACCTCTCAGTAAGCAGTGATATCATGCTCCATGATTAAAATCATATACCTCAACATATTGGCTGTAACAGCATTAAAGATTTATTTGTTTATATATATATATATGCTGCATCATAACATGTTGCAAAATAAATATTTTTTGATGTATGTGTTTAAATTTTTAACTTCTCTGACCTAAAATTCCTTTTGTCATTAGAAATACATTCATCTTTCTACTGACATTATAGAATTTTCAGTTCAACTTTCAAATTATATTTTAAAAAAATTATGTATGCTAATAACAAAGTATAATGAATGAATGATTTAGCCATTAATTTGGTTAGTAAAAATGTTAATTACTTTTATCACAGGTTTTGAGAAGCCATCTGCCATTCAACAGAGATCTATAAAGCCAGTAATTAAAGGGCGAGATGTAATTGCACAGTAAGTTTAGACCTCTTTGTTTTTATTGGATACAGTTTAGAAAAATAAGCTTGAAATGGTATTTTTAAAAACCACATTCTCAATCTGTACTGTAAGAACTATGTTTTCTCTAGCTATACAGTATGCATAGAACTGGATGTCTTTATCAAGCTTAGCATTGTGATTACTGAAATATGAATCTTCAAATTTCAATAATTTAATCTTGATTAAATTACTGAAATTCAAAAATATTATATGATATTAATATTAAATAAATTGTGCTATCAATTTATTAACCATGTTAATTTGAAAAGCATTGTATTAGAAACCATGTAAAGTTTGGGAATCCTGTGTATGGTATCTGATGTTAGTTATGTACATGTTTGTTTGATGCATTTTAACTTTCATTCACTGATATTGCTCTCACTGTTACTTATAATAAACCATTCTACTTAGTATTTACCAGGAGAAAAATGTGATCCTCATACACTTGTTAACTGCAGCTACTGAGATGAAAATCTGTTATCTTATAAAATCCCTTCACCAACTTATAGCTTGGTTATAACTTTTATTTTCTGCTTATGTATACCCACCTTTGCATTAGCTACATCCTTTTTATTTTGCTACTTTCTCATCATCCTGAAAACCTGGAAACCAAACATGAGCACATTGTAATCAAGTTATCCTCGTATTACTTGCTTATAAAAAAGGAACAATAACTTCCTCCTCCTTACTTGCTTGTCTTCCTCAATATTGTAGTTATGTTCTGTACATTTTGACTTCTCCTGAACTCCAACTCATTTCCAATCCAGATGTTCCTCATCTCTTCAATTTCCACCTTAAGTGGTGATTGGAAAGATAAATCTTATTAATATAATACAAAGCCTACAGTCTCCTTGAACTGGCAACAATCCATTTTCAATTTCTTGCAGAAAAGTATAGTCACAGTCACTTCTATAGCAAATTTGTTTGTTACAGTGAATTTCCTTCAGAATATCAATGTGTCTATTGGGGGTTTGGTTAGAACTTCTCAAAAGTTCTAACCAAAGCTATATATACCACATGGTATATATATCAGATATATACCACATAATTGTAGACCATCCTTTCTTTACATCATCATCAAACAAAACAGCCTGTATATCACTAATCAAATAATCCACGATAGCACTCATGTCCAAACTAATCAGTAACTCTAAAGCTTTTATTATTATTTATTTTTTATATAGCTGCCTCAATGTTATCTTGGTATTCCTGGGTCTTTTTCCCCCCCATGATTTTTACCTTAAACACTTGTTTTACTAATGATTCATCTCCATTCTGTTTACATTGTTCTGTCATTGATGCCATTTTTCCCATACAGAACTATCTTTAGTCTTTAATCCACTATTCTATTTCTATCCCAACTCAAATTTAACCTGTAAGTTAATTTTTTTTGAATGCTTGCCTACTACTTCCTGAATATATTGGCTGAATTTTCTAATTCCATATAAATTTATTCAACTGGCTTTCTATCATACTAGCCTTATTGAATGTAATATTGGATTCTTTCAGATAACAGATTAATTTGGAAGAAAATTGTTGATGGGAATTTAGCAATGATTTAAAGTTTTCATGTGGTGCTATTCTAACATCTTGTACACTCCCTGAAGGTATATGAGGGGAGGGGTCTGGAAAGTTCTGATAAATACCTAGAACAAAAACGATATCAAAGCAACTGATATGACTACAAGAAAGAACATATATGTTCTTTCTACTACTTTCTTCTACTAAAGAACATATATGTTCTTTCTTGTGGTTATATCGGTTGCTTTGATATTTTTGTTCTAGGTGTTTATCAGAACTTTCTAGACCTTCCCTCTCTCTCTCTCTCTCTCTGTATGTGTGTGTTTGTGTGTGTTGTCTGTTATCTATAGAGAGAAATGTCTATATAAGAATTAAACCATGTGTTACTCCTTGTGTATTGATACATTTTTGGAATATATTGGGGTATAGCTTCATAATGTAAATAACACAATACAAACTTTTTAAATGATTTTAGTAGAATGCCTAATTTTTATTTTGGAAGCAGTCATTCCAATTATGCCAAGATATATATACAATATCTTGCAGTGAAAAGCAATTTTTTATTTTTATTTTCAAGCAGTTTATTAGTAATAATTGAATTGACGGTTTTATTGATTGATTGCAAATGGGTGAAGATTTCAATCTGGAAAATATTAGCAGAGAAAATAATTTTTTTTTTTTTCATTATTTTGTAAAAACATCTGCCCAGTTCTCTCATTTATTAGTTATTTATGGAAATTTCATTTTTCACTCCATAAACTACTTTTCATTATAGTAGCAGTTTCCAGGTTTTTTTTTAACTTCTGGCATAGAGGGACCACGCAACAGTGTAATTCACTTGTCACATAAATTGTATGATGATAAGTTGGGCTTTATTTTGCTTTAGAATAGGTTGCAAGTCTGTGGCTTAATTATTCCATATACTTTGTACCTTTAGAGGTTTCATATTCTGATATGCTTAGAAATAACTTCAAATACCTACACCCATTGTGAATTGCTATCTAATTCGAATTGATAAATTAAAATCTTTTAATATTAATAGATTGTAACAAAGCTATGAATATGTTGAGCTTTAATTAGCAAGGCTCTTGGAATGGTCAGCTTGATTAGTACTTGAGAAAGACTGGAATATTTTTTTGACTGGAGAAGGTGTAATAGCAGAGATTTGATCACCTTGACCAAGAAATTTGAATATGGAGAAGATGAATTCTTTATAGAAAAGATCTAATAGTGCACATTAGGGCTGGCCATTCTGAGAACCTAATCTTTTGTTTAAAAGATTAGGTTCTCAGAATGTAAAACCCAGAAATTAAGCTTATATTGTTGAATATACTAATTCATTCAAGGCTGATTAAGTAATTTGGTTGATATTAAAAAAAAGATTAGTTTACAAGATATTTCTTTAATTTCATAATAATTTCTAAAAATAATAATAATTTAAGGCTGATTTATTTCAGAGCTCAATCAGGAACTGGAAAAACAGCAACCTTTTCAATTGGAGTGTTACAAACAATAGATACACAGATTAGAGAGACCCAGGTTTTAATTCTTTCCCCTACAAGAGAATTAGCTGTGCAGATACAAAAGGTAAGGCAAGAATGACAGAATTTTTTCCCCCCTCGCAAGCTGTATATTTATTGCATTTTTCCTTTGCATTCTTACCTGGAGAAGATTGTACACACTGCTAATTTTTTGGCTAAAACATGAAATGAAAAAATATGGATATAAGAATCACAAGAAGTAAACCAGGTGTTTACTTCTTTCTGAGTATCATTTGATCACTTGGCAGTTAGATAAGTTTTGAAATGATAATTATTCATTGGGAAATGTTCGTCACTGAGCTAATGCAATTCAATAATGTACATTACTATAGTTTGTCATTTCTAAAATAACTGGAACAGTTTATAGATTTCCTACCATCTATTTACAGTGATCTGCTTGTGTTTGCTCGTCTTTTGACAGAAACTCGCCACTTGCCCTTGATATGTAAGGCATTTAGAAACTTGAAACTTTAATTTATGAAAAAATAGTTTGACATAAAGGCTTCTTAAATAAGCTGTCAAAATTCTGCCAATCATGAAGTTTTTGTAATTTTAATTGTTCATTTCTGTATTATTAGTTTATTTCCTTTAGAATGTTTCAAATTTGCTATATCTTGTTTTCGAAAATCACTTGCATAAACTGAGGACTTATTGTCTGTTCATTTAAAAATGAAACCTTTCTTGCTATTTCAGGTCATTTTGGCTCTAGGTGATTATATGAATGTCCAATGTCATGCATGTATTGGAGGAACCAATTTGGGTGAAGATATCAGAAAATTAGATTATGGTCAGCATGTTGTATCAGGAACTCCAGGAAGAGTGTTTGGTGAGTATGCTATGTGAGATGCATATTATGCACACATACACAAACTGATGAAGTTATAAAGTTTGTTTTATTGTGTTCTGAATATCACTGATAAACAGTTATTTTAATATATATATATATAATATATATAATGCTCAAGTGAAATACTGTTGAAACTTTAATTTATGAAAAAAAAAATCTGTTGACAATTTAAATTTGGTTTCTAACAAACAGTGATAAGCTGCTATTCTTGCAAAACTACTTTCCATGATGTCTTTTACCATCTAATAAGTTCACCTGGCTATGTACTAATTTTGTTGACTCTTTTGCATCATGTGTTTATATGCCTTTGGTTTCATTTTGCCCTGCTTAGTAAAAAGTTTAAAGACAGATACAATAAGAATCAGAATCAAAATTTTTGGTTTAGTTTAAGAATCATTCGAATTGTGAACAGTTAAAGAAAAGTTAAAGATCTTGAGGCTAGACTGAAAATTTTGCTTGTTATAAATATTTCTTTTGAATATAAACGACTTTGTTTAGCATATGCCATCTGTTTGAGTTTCCATTTCATAATATTGTAAATTTTTGCAGACTAAGTATGTGAATCTACTCTTTCTGTTCTTGTAATTGACAATGATTCAACAGCCCCTTATTCAAGTCAGCTTTTAAATAATAGTTAAATTTTACATACCTGAATATGAAAATATTTACTTTTTAAATCTTAAGAAATAAATTTCTGCTTCTGTTAAAATTATGGAAAAATTAACATACTTAGCAAAATGAATAATATTCGTTCAAGTGGGCAACAGTACTAGTCCACAGGTTTACCATAAGGTAGGTGATCCTTATCATGGCATGTGCAATAAGGCTTAAATGTTTAATATGTTATACTATAAGTGTAACAAATTCCTACGTGGGATTGGCAAAAACCCAAACTTGAAGTAGCACTGTCTAGTAATGGGACCTAAAACTGCATTAATAAAAGATGATTATATGGCAAAGATCTTGTCTTTTAAGTGATGTGATATGGAATTGAGACAATTTTCTGAAGACTATAAACGATTGACTACTCATTTTTATTGCTGTTCATCATGTTTTTGCTTTACACTTTTGCATTTTGAAGAATAATACTGGACATTTTTTTTTTAATATATATATATATATATATATATATATAAATCTCAGTCCAGAAAGGTTGCATACTTTTAGTACAATAGTGTTGTGGATTAATAATCCAGAAACCTGGTCCTAGTATTAGATCAGAAACATTCCCAAAATATTCAGGTCTTTGATAAGTAGAATGATGATCTCATTGGATATTGAATTTCATGTTACTTAAATACATTCACAAACATTCATACCCATAATGGGATTTAGAACATATATCCTGTTGATTAGACAGGTTGAGACCCTATCCACCTGAAGAAAGATTTTTTTTTCTTCCCCACTTTGATCTCTTATGTTTGATCACTAAGATCACATTATATTGTCATGATATTTGTGTAATTTCTCTGGTAATTTTACCTGATATCCATTATTTTTTTTCTTCATTTTGATTCTCATGCTGAAAAGAACACCACCTCATATTTGTGTGCTTGTCTCATTGGGCATGTACTCGATCTCCTGTAACATGTAGTTTAGTTAGCTAAATCCTAAATTGTTAACTCACCCATCCAAGTCAAAACGTAATTTACCAACCTGGTGGTGATGTCATAAGCTGTGGTTTCAAATTTCACAGTGGTATGAATGTTTGTGAAAGTGTTAAGCCATAAGTGATTTTTGTTGCTTAGTGTGAGACTGCTACACCACTTATTTCAAGTCTTTAACTGGCTTGAAAAAATACCATGTAAGATTTCGAGAGAATGGCTTCTGAATTATTTAACTCTTAGTCCATCCAGAGTACTAATGCATTGTGTGAGATATATATTAAAAAAAAAAGAAATGAGATGTGCCATAGAATTGTATATTTGATCAGAATTACGATTTAGTTCTGCTCATTCCTTACAAGCTATGTGAGGGCTGCCTGTTAGTTGCATTTGACTTGCTATAGCAAACAAGTATGGACTATAAACATAGTTTGTTATTGTGAATAGTTGGCTATAGCAGAATACAGCCTGAAATTTTCTTTAGCTTATGCTAATTGGACTTTTTTGGTCAGGACTTTTTGGTAGTGTATTATAGATAATGAGTGACTTTGTTATTAGTGTTTGCTATATTGAATTGACAGTATGCAGCTTCTCACTTTAAAGTGACCTCTTCACTAAAGTACTATATATTTTTACCTTACATTATGATCATTTTCCAAAACTTTAATCCTATGGATTAAAGTTTTTGTAACAATTGTTTACATTAGAAAACAAGTTTATACTGTTTGCAGATACAACCAGTCTCAACCTGTGATGTTTATTAAAAAAGTATCGATTGATACTTGAGGTAGAAAAAGCCATCAAAAATTTGAAATGTGGAAATGCAGCTGGAGTGGATGATATTCAGCCAGAAATGCTTAAATGGAGGTTTAAAAATTTTGCACTAGCTACACTGCATAATTCCGGATGATTGGAGTAAAGCTTTATGATGAAGGGAATAAAGCTAAATGTGAGAATTACAGATGAATTTCTCTTAGCCTCAAAAAGAGGCTAAGAAAAATGCAGAAGAGAAACTGAGAAAGGTACAAGATAGGTTCAGGCCAAATAGAGGTTATCCTCCTTTGATCACATTTTCACTTTATAAGAAATAGTTGAGAAATCATAGGAATATTACATGTATCTCTACTTAAATTTTCTAGATCTGGAAAAGGCATATAACAAGGTGCTCGGAGAAAGCCTTTCAGAACACTCCAGTTATATGGGATTAAATGGAACATTATACAGAGCAAATGCATAGTCTGTATTTAAATTGTATGTTAGCTGTTAGAACTGACTACAGGAAGATAATCTGATGTAAAATTAGGTGTATATTGTCTCCACTCTTATTCATCATCTATATCAGTGTTTCCCAAACTTATTTTGCTTACCACCCCCTTTTCGGAAAAAAAAAAAAAAATTATTCAGCACCCCCTTTCCTGAAAACTACTTTCTGAGATCTGACCAGCTCTACCTGATACATATAAGAGAAAAATCAGATCAGCAATTCTTGAATTTTAACTGAACAAAGAGATAGATGCATAATAAACAGCAAATTTGCTTCTGTATCTAATTCAGATTTTAGTAGTTTGGAAATACGACACCTTGGGACTGAAATTTTAAAACTATTTTAAAATTATCGAAATCAACAAAAGAAACATGAATTGTACATAAGCATAGGATAAGTTGGAGCTGAAAATTTAATAACACTATTAAAATTAAGAAAACAAACATAAATTGCATATATGTAAAAATCACACATAAAATACTAAATAACAATCAGTAATGTTAAAAACCTAATGAGAAGTATGATCCTAGTGTGCTGCTACCAATTTATTGGTATTTGGCTCTATATTTGTCAGCAGCATTCTTAAATCACCGCAGTCAGCTGTTTGCAGTTGGTTTCTTTTTTTCAGTTAAAAGATTTGTTATTATACTGAACCCACATTAAATATGATGATGGAAATACAATTAAAAACTTTTTTACTACAGCCCACTATCCAGGATAAAGTATTCATTTTAGAAATTATGGACTACAAACTGTGTTATAAATAACTATTTTAATTTCCCAACATTTCGACCTTCATATTAAGATCATCATCTGGAGTATATACAAATATAAGGACAAGCTGAGTTCATTTCACACAGTAAGCTAAAGAAACAATGATTTGATCACCAGTTATTCTACTGGCATGACCTCTAGTGAAAAAATAAAGAAAGAAAATCTCAAATCTACTTTTCATAGACTAAAAGATCGACAAAACCAACGGACATATTTGAATTTCTTCACAGTGAACGCTAACCAACCAGAAGCAAGAAAGAACAGGAGCCACCATTCGCCTGCGGGTAACAGTAATGTAGTTAACCTATCCAACCACACCTTAAACAAAGATGAACTCTTGCTACTCGGCAAAGGTCTAAATTTTGCCATAGCACCCAGATCGATGAACAAATTGGATTTTATGTGTAACATTGAAAGAGGCTTAAGATTCACCTCAAATAACATAGCAGATAAAATACGCTTAGAAACCACCAACATTTTAAATATAAATCATAAGAAAAAAACAATAACAAGCAACTTAACGAAAAAAGAATTAACAGCGGTGAAATCATTAAAATCAAATCCGAACATCTTAATAACTAGAGCTGATAAAGGAAGTGCCACCGTTATTCTAAACCAAACCGCTTATTTAGAAAAAATGAATCTGCTAGTCTTGGACAATAGTACATACCAACCTTGTTCACTATGACCCAACCAATAGAATAAAAAAAAGAAAACAGAGAAACTGCTTAAATCAATTACTACATGGCCCGAAGAAAGAGTCAAAAAATTACTTCCACCATCCTTCTTTTACAGAACAAATTCCCTTTAGATATACCAGCACTCTTTGTGCATGTATTACATTCTAGTTATTTTGTATGGCAAAATGCTTTCTACCTACAAAAAGAAGGCACAGCCATGGGCTCGCCATTACCCCCCCCCCCCCCATTGCTAACTTTTATATGGAACATTTTGAGCAACATGCTCTAGATTCCTCTCCTTCAAAACCCAAAGTTTGGCTTTGATACGTTGACAATGTTTTCGCGATCTGACCCCATGGCCGCTAGACACTTTCCTTAGCCACCTAAACAAACAACACGAATGCATACAGTTCACAATTGAGATTGAAAAACAGAACACACTTCCGTTTCTAGATATACACTTGTCACGTCTTCCTTCTGGCCGTCTTTCCTTCACTGTTTACCGGAAACCGACACATACTGGCCAATATATACAAATAAACTCCTACCACCACCACCCAACACAAAAACTAGGTGTTATTAATACTCTAGAAAACAGGGCTTTGAAGATCTGCTCCAATGAACAAGTACTGAAAGATGAATTTAAAGTTATCAGTAATACTTTTTTAAAAAATGGTTACAACCAAAACACTATTAACAAAAGTCTCTACAAGATCTGAATAAAAAACAAAGATAAACCAGACTACAATGAAACTATAACCATTCCTTACATTAAAGGGACATCAGATAAAATAAACAGAATACTACAGATATACAACCTCAAAGCCGCCTTTAAACTTCCTGCAAAATTAAAAAGCTTACTCAACTCATCCAAAGACCCACTGGCCCACCCTGGAGTATACCGTACTTATTGCACCTGTAATCTACCATATATAGGGGAAACAGGAGGCACGATTCCTATCAGACAAAAGGAACATAAACAACACATTAAATATAATAACTATGGTGAAGCTGGCCTTTCTGATCATGCCCTGAACACTTTACATAGAGTTGACTGGAAAAGCACCAGTTGTTTACATCACACCAAAACATGGGTATGAACGCAAATTTAAGGAAGCCTGTGAGATTCTTATCAACCACCCCAATCTGAACAATGATGGCCTAAAAATTCCAAGCATATGGAAGGCACATATTCTACCCACAGAACCTTTATCACGTAGAGTTAACTATAAACAGGACTATAGATAATCCAGAATCCTAAATCTAATGTAACAATTGTAATGTTAAAAATAAGACATCATTGTCACTTTAAGAAAACTGTCTATAAGAAGAAATGTTTCTCTCATGTTATCCTTAAATAGAATTTAGCTTTGATGTTGTTTCTAAATAATTAATTAATTTTTTTCTAGAGGTCATGCCAGTAGAATAACCAGCGATCAAATCATTGTTTCTTTAGCTTACTTTGTGAAATGTAACTCAGTTTGTCCTTGTATATTTGTATATACACCAGATGATCTTAATATGAAGGTCGAAACGTCGGGAAATTAAAATAGTTATTTATAACATGGCTGTAAAGTCCATAATTTCTAAAATGAATGGTGATCACCATGCAACACTAAAAGAAAGGACAGGATAAAGTATGGGTATCTGCTTTTGCAACCAGAACTGCTGGTACCCGTTTTTGAATTTTAATTTCAATTCCTCATTTGTTGTTACTTCTAACAGTTCTTCTTGTAATTGTAAAGATTTATCATCATCAAATTCCTGATATATACCCTGTATGGGATAGTACTACATGAAAAATTACATCATTACTAACTTCCTATCTACAATTTTCCTCCAAATCAGTCTGTTATCTGTTAAGACTCTGACATTATTAGATCTTATATTTCTATCTTCTAAGACATTTTTTACTGTATCAATCCACCTATATCTTCATCTTCCTCTGGATCTTTTTCCTGCCAACTGGTCAGAGAACAATTGTTTTGCTAATCTTTCCTCTCCCATTCTGTTTAGGTGACCATACCACCTGAGATTAGCTCTGCTAACGCACTCCTGGATGCTGACAATGTAAAGTTCTTTTATTATATCCTCATTTTTAATATGATACTGCCATTGATGCCATCTGTTCATGCCTCTAATCTTTCTCAGGACTCATATCTACAGTCTCTAGTCTTTGGTCAAGTGTTTTACTTCTGATCCAGCTCTCAGATCCATTAGCTAAAATTGGCTTGAATATTGTCTTGTAACAGCTAATTTAGTGTTTTTTGCTAATTTCTCTCTTATTCCATATAAATTTATTCAGTTGACTTCCAACCATACCAGCTTTGTTGATTCTGTTGTCTATTTCTATATTTAATTTATTTACCATCTTCACTAAAAATGTTTTATTTGTTCTATAGGTTCTCCATTCACAATGCAGTTGATATTTTCTGCCTATTTTCATTGTCTTTGTCTTTTTAATGTTGATCTTCATACCATATCTATTACAGCAGCTTTTCACTTTAGTCAGGGAATCTTACAGACTTGTAGTATATTTATTTAGAAGTATAACATCATCTGCATAAAGCAAAGAGCTGATATTAACATCTCCAATTTTGATATCAGGTTTAATACCACTTTCCTTCATAATGTGATCCATATAGATATTGAATAACAGAGGTGATAATGTACATCCTGCCTGATACCAGATTTAACATTAAACTATCTTTCTGTACTTCCTTCAATTCTAAATGCTTACAACTTAATGATTAAGTATTGCTTGATATAATGCCCCATTGACACCATATAACCGTAGCTTTTTGAATAGCTTTTTTCTTGGCACTTTATCATATGCCTTTTCCAGATCTGCAAAACTTAAATACAGATCTTTGTTATATTCCGATGATTTTTCAATTATCTTCAAAAAGTGAAAATCTGATCCTGACAGCCTCTACTTAGCCTGAATCCAGCTTGTTCTTCACCAAGCCTCTTTTCCACAATCCTTGTCAACTGTTTCTCAAGTATACTTGCATATATCTTACCAGGAATTATATCTTACTTAGTAGGGAAATATCTCTGTAATTCTCACATTCAGTTTTATTTCCCTTTTTATATATGTATACTATGAGAGCTCTACTCCAATCATCTGGAATTTATCCCTCTGTCCAGGCCTTCTGAACTGTAAGACTTATACCTCCATATTTGAGAATTTCTGGTCGAATATCATCTATTCCTGCTGTGTTTCCATATTTCAGGCTTTTGATGGCTTTTTTCACTCCAAGTATCGATATGTATACCTAACTGCATGTCGGGTCAGTGTTTTTTACCACTGTGCTGTCATCACTGCTTGTTTCATTTAGCAATTTTTCGAAGTAATTACTCCATACTTCAAGTATATTTTTTTCTCCTGTTTTTATGTAACCTTTATCATCTCTAATTCTTTTTACAGCACTCTTTCCTCCATTCCTAAGCTTCTTCAACAACCTCCAGAATATTTTGCCACCTTCTTGATATTTATTTTCTATATTCTTGCCAAAGTCCTCCCATTACTTTTGTTTAGCTAGTTTTACACACTGTTTAGCTTTCTTACATTTGTCTCTGTATTCTGTAAGAGTAAAAGCTGACTTATTTGCCAGGAACTTTTGATATGCTTTCTTCTTTTCCTTCACTGCCTCTTTAACTTCCTCTGTCCACCATGGAGTTCTGATTTTTATATCCTTACAGACAACCTCACCACATGCCTCTCTGGCTGAATCAATCTTTTTTCTTCAGGGGTTGCCACTGAATCTCCAAGGTTTGGTTGCTGTTCTGAAACTCTTTCATTTTTTCTTCAATAATCTTTGTGTATTTTAGTCTACAGTTCACATCTGAGAGCTGCTCAACTTTTATTCTTTTCAATATTAAGTTCAATTTTATCTTACTCAAGACTAAATGGTGATCACTTCCAATTTCAGATCCTCTGTAGACTCTGGTGTCCTGCACCAGGGAGAAAACATCACTATTAACAAAAACATACTCAATGAGACTTTTCTTATTTCTTGCCTCTTCTCTCCATGTGAATTTGTGCACATTTCTATGTTGGAACATTGTGTTAGAATAACCAGTCCATGTCCTGAGCAGAAATCCAACAGATATTTGCCATTATTATTAGCTTTGCTCTTTACTCCAAATTTTCCCAAATTATATTTGTATGTCTCACAATCATTTCCTATTCTGCTATTTAGATCCTCAACAAGGACCAACTTTTCCTTTTTCATTGTGTCAGTTGCTTTTTCTAAAGCCTCAAAAAATTCCTTAACTTCTACATTAGTAGAACCTTCTTTGGGATCATAGGCACAAATAAGTCTCATTGTCCAGTTCCCCATTCTCATATTTGTCCACATCACTACTTGAGACTGCCTGCCATTCAATAAGATTAGCCTCGTATTTAGTGTTGATTACTATGGCTACCACTTTTTTTCCTTGATTGTCATTGCCTAAATATAATATTTTGCATTTATTGCTCGTAAAGATCCTACCAGTTTTTGCCTTTTTCAGTCACCCCCCATTATTATTTCACACCCCTATCGATGTGGTACTTTATCCAATTCCTTGGCTAGCTCCATTTCTTTGCCATTCAGACTTCTTATGTTGATAGTACCGATCTAGAACTCTGGTGATGTTGGGTTGAGGTGGATTTTGGGATTTTTTTCTAGTAGCTGGCTTTTCGCTGTTTACCTTGGTTTCCTGGCGAAAACAACAAGGGCTTTGTTTAACTAGGCGTGCCCCAGCCGTAATGAAATTCTGTCGTTGTACCTTCATTTTTTTATTTTGGTTTAAGCCAATAAGAATACAATTTGGTTTGTTAAATCCAGAAATGCCAATCCATCCTTGTTCGTTCAGTATTCAAGTAGATACCTAACGGGGTGCACCACAAGAAGGTTCGGATTAGACCTTAGATCAGAAGCTGTGATTTGTTCTCCACATTCTGTTAAAGGCTATGTGGAGGTCTCCTCTCAGTTATGTAGCTTTGACCCTTAAGCACTCTTTGTAAAGATTCTTCTATGCTTATACTTGAAAAAGAGTTCAAAACTCAATTGGGTATTTCATTTCAAGAATATCTTTAAATCATTGGAGAACCTCCAAGCTGACAATAGCTGAGCACATTTTCATCACATTTTTCCACTGTTGATAAATTTGTAAACTGGCTGAATTCTCCTCATCCTAAGTTTCGTTTGTACAGGACAAGTTTTTGACATAAACGCAGAAATAACAACAACTTTTGTTTTTATTAAATTCAGCTGATCTCCTTGGAGCTGTAGATTTGTTTCATTAAATTTATTAAACAAGTTGGTAGAATAAGCTATGTCACTTTTGAAATTAATCAGGTTGGCTCGTAAAGAATCATCTCTGTTTTCTAAAAACTGTAGCTTGAGTCAAAAAGTTTATAAAATTGATTCAAACAGGCACCCTTTGATAGTCAGTGAATTTCTGTATGTAGCAGCATGCGATTGAATTCTTCATTGTTTTCAATACAAAGTTGTCCAAACAATCTGTCATTCAGTGAATGACTTGATTTTGTTGACTGCTGTAATTGCATAATATAATGACCTGTTGGTGATCACTCAGGTATTTGGCAACTAAATGTTAACTGTGAATCACACAGTGTACAGTGAATACATTTGGCACTGCCTCTGAAATATGCAATAAAACCTGATTAGTACCCATGCCATCACTGGAACACCATCAGACTTGATTTTGTTGACTGCTGTAATTACATAATGTAATGACCTGTAGGTGATCACTCAGGTATTTGGCAACTAAATGTTAACTGTGAATCACACAGTGTGCAGTGAATACATTTGGCACCACCTCTGAAATATGCAATAAAACCATGATTAGTGCCCATCCCATCACTGGAGCACTATCAGTGTAGCAACTGACAAGATATTTTCAGAGGGATTTCTTTTTCTTTAAAAAAACTCTTCTAATGCATGGAATATTCATTCTCCTTTAGTGTCAGTTAGCAAATAATAATTCTTGCAAATTTTTTTCTTTTATGTATTGTACATATGCCAAAAGTAAGGCTTCATTTCCTGTAAAGTAGACTCATCATGTTGTATAGAGAGCTGGGTTGTTTTTAAATACTCGCATAATGAGCCTTCAACATCCTGGGCCATTTCATCAATTCTTCGTTGCACTGTATTATTGCTCAAAGGAATTTTTCTTGATAATATCAGAGGTTGGCTTGTGCAATACAGTGTGTAAGACCTCACTAACAGCTGGTGGGATTAGTTCTTCACCAATGTTATGTGGTTTTCCTGATTTTCCTGATGAGCAATCAGTAAGGAAATGTAAGATGCATACAACCCATTATCATCTAGTTTGTTGAAAACATACCTGCCAATGTTGGTTGTTTCAAAAATTTTTCTTTAAGTGCTTGAAAATACGAGAAATCCTTATATTTTTTATCAGCATGAGCTTTTGTCAAATGTTCTTCTAGTCTTGAAGACTTCATAGATTAATTTGAAAAAACATTTTGCAAATCAGGCACATTGGTAATGTTTTGTTTGTAGCGACTAAATAAAGCTGTATTTCAAATATTCAATATCACATTATCTACAGTTCTTCTTAGGTTCAGCCATGATATTATCTGTAAAAAAAAAAAAAAAAAAAAAGTTAAATTTACAAAATTGCTAGAATGCAATTTCTCACGTACCTAAACCAAATTATTTTTACAAGAAAAGGTATAAAAATACTCACATGAAACTTGCTGTTTTATTGGAACAACAATTTGTTTTGTGTGTGTAATCCATGTAAGTAAGGTACTAACTATGTATCGAAATGCACTAAAATTTTATATACTACATCAAATTGCTAACAGCTTGTCGCACAATTCAGAAACAATCTAAAACTGATTTCGTACATCTCACGTATTTATAGTATTATGCAGTGAACAAGTCATAACATGCACATGTTCCTGCTGATGTGTACCGGACTTGTAAAATCCCGATCACTTGAAAGTGTGCATCTTTCAACACTTTGCTTGTTAAGACCTGTCATCGGACTTTAATGTCGATCGGCTGTAACTTGCATTTTGTACGTTTCCTTGGAAAATAAAGCAACCATTACGACCTTTACTTATGTTATATCATCAAAATTTTTTATGATAAATTTTTTTCAGCACCTAATTTTTTGTCCTTTATATTTTTACTGCCCCTTTCCTTCAGTTCAGTGCCCAATGCCCCCTTTTGCCCATGAGGCCACTACTTGGATCATTCCAGCACCCTCAAGGGGATGGTACCACCCACTTTGGGAACCACTGATCTATATGGATCACATTATGAAAGAAAGTGGCATCAAACTTGATATTAGAATTGGAGATATCGAACTTTGCTTTATGCAGATGATGTACTTACTCCTAAATACATCCAGTGTGAGTCTCCAGATTTCTCTAACCAAATTTAATAATGGCTGTAATAAATTTGGCATGAAAATCAGCAATAAAAAGTACAAAACTATGAAAATAGACTGGAACATAGAAAACCTCAGCTGTATTCTTAATTGAGAACCCATAGAACAATTAAAATATTTCATCTATTTAGGCACAGTTATTAGTGAAGATAGCAAATTAAATTTGGAAATAGGCAACAGAATAGGCACAGCTGGTATGGTGTGGAGCCAGTTGAATACATTTATATGAAATATAAGAGAAATTAGCCAAAACACCAAAACTAGCAGTATACAAGACAACGTTCAAACCAGTTTTAAAAGTTATAGATCGTGCGTTGGGTTAGAAATAAAGCACTTGATCAAAGACTAGAGACACAGACATGAGGGTTCTTAGAAAATTATGGGAGTGAACCGATGGCATCAATGGCAGAATCATATTAAAAATAAAGATATTAAGAAGGAATTTAACATTGCTAGCATTCAAGAACGTGTAAGTAGAGCTAATTAATCTAAAGGTGGTATGGATTTCCTCTCCCATATCTAAACAGAAATGGGAGAGGAAAGGTTAGGAAAACATGCCTTATGCTGATAGCAAAAAAGAGACCTAGAGGAAGATCAAGGTCTAGGTGGATTGATTCATTAGAAGTGCCTTTCAAAGAAGAAAATATAGATGTTATAAATGTTAGATACAACAATATCGGAGTGCTGACAAGTAATAGACTAATTTTTAGGAAAATTGTTGATAAGAAATTAATAATGTAAACTTAATCATCTAATGCTCTTAATAGTTTTAACACCCCTTGAGGGTACATATCAGGAAATTGATGATGATGATGACGACTTAATCATAGGTTTTGTAACAGTTGTTTACGTTAGAAAACAAAGTTTATACTGTTTACAGGCACAATTTCAAACCTGTGATAATGTTCTTTTTAAAAAAGTATGGTTTGATGTGAGTGCACAAAGACTCTGAATTCATTTTGTCATCTTCAAATTACCTTCCACAGCAGTATTCCTCTACTAATGAAATCTACAGCTTTAATTAAATGTTTTGATCCAGGTGTGCAAACTTAATTTGCATGGTTGCAATGTGATATGAAAGATTCTCTATTTATGTTTGATTAAATGCTTGACAAGTTTGTGCATAAGTAGACATTCTTTTGTGAAATTTTCCTAACAATTATTTACATTTTTGCAATGACTCAATTCGAATTAAATCTAATATGCATGCCACTTTTGTGTGAGGGATTTTTTGAAGGTTAACTTTTTTGTATGGATTCCAACCACAAAAGATTGATTGGCATTATCCCTGTGAGCTAAGGATTTAAAAATTCAGGAACCATGCTCTAGAGAACAAACATGAAGCTCTTTCAAGCCATTTCAATTGTTCAATAAGCAGGGCAGGGTCCCATGCTGGTTGGTTATAATTCACCTACCTGAAAATTATCACAAACATCAATGCTTGCATTGTGATTTGAAGCCTGTCAGTTTGAGAGTGAGTATACTACACCACTCAGCCAACCAGGCTGAGTGGATATATTCATTCACTAGCAGTCTGTTCAAATAGCCAAAATTTCTCTTATAGTCTCACTGCAAAGATTGCAGTTTTCTGTTTCTCTGCCCCTCCCTTTTTTGCCAATTTCTGTACCACATAACTGTAGTTATTTCACTCTTGAAGACTTCTAAGCAGACCATGTGATTGGCATGGAGCAAAGAAGCTAGGCTTATTAACTACCACACTTCCAACTAAATTCTGAATAACAGTGCACATATCATACGCTGCTGTGTTAACCTAACTTAATATTACACTTTCTGTTCATCTTCCTTCAGGTTTAATTGTTAATTTGCAATTTAAATATCAGCTGTATCTCTATGTAGGGTTCCATTTGCACAATATAATTTTTAATGTTATGAAATCTATATGTTTTTTTTTTTAGATCAACAAATGCTTACAATAGAGTTCACTTTATTCCCATGATTTCCTAAAGTAAAACTCTGACCTTGGCAATTCCTATCAGCCTAAATTATGCTTGCTCTTCACTATTTTATAGTGCAATGTGCTCTATTTTCAAGAATGCATACACGGATCTGAATTGAGAAACTTAATAGGAAAATTCTTCTGTAATTCTCGCATTGTTTTATTTCCATTTATATAAATTGTTGCAATGTGCTCTTGTAGTCCTGAAATTCATCCTTCTGATCATGTTTTGTATTATGCAGTATAGCTACAATAACTTTTATATCTCCATATTTGGCCATTTCAGGTCATATATTCAACTACTATAACTGCCTTTCCACATTTCCTATTTCTAATAACTTTTTTTATAGCTCTGGTTGAAATGCACTCATGCTTATATTCCTCCTGGATATTTTTGTGTTACAATTATATATTACTGGCTGCATTAATTAATAGTAAAGTAATTACTCTGGGTGTCCAGAAATCTTTAACATTAGTATCTATATTACCTTTTTAATCTTTTTCTTTTATAGTAATCTCTCCTTCATTTTTGAGTTTTCCTGTTACCTTCCAAAACATTTTACTTATATGCTATTTACTTTAGATGTTGTCCATTCCAGTATCTTCATCCAAGGTTTTTAGCTGCTTTTGCATATTGCTGAACTTTTCTTGCATTCCTGTCTATGTTTCTTGGCCTTTTGCACATTTTGCTGCCTTGGATGCCTTCTATATGATTGCTTCTTTTCATTGGTTGCTTCTTACTTCCTGTGTCTTTTAGAGTTCCTAGTTTTAATCCTTACAGACAGTTTCACTTCATGCTTCCTTATATTTTATTTTTTTTCTAAGAATAATTCTCCTCTTTGAGTACTGCTCACACTTGAACATGTGAATTCTTTTCAAAAGTTTTGTGTGTTTTTCTTTTCAAGTATGCATTTTTATCATCAGTTTTCCTGATATTGTGCTCTCAAGGTGACGTTACCACATCATTAATTTTCCATTGTTATTAATTTTCTGTCAACAATTTTCTTCCAAATAAGTCTCACTTGTCAGCCCTCCAATATTATCAGTTCTTATATTTCTGTCTTCTAGGGTACTTCTAACAGCATAAATCCTATGTCTTGGTCTTCCTCTAGGTCTTTTCCTTGCCCATTCTGTTCTCTCTCTCTGTGAAGTATCTGTTCCTGTTGGAGGGGACTTCCCAGTGAAGGTGCTGGCCTTTTTTCATTCTTCCTTTATTTCTATGCTTTTCTTGCTGTATTCTTTTCTCTAATTGTCTTGAGTTATTTTATCCTATCTCCCAGAGTACCATCACTGGGATCCAAAGCCTTGCCATGTAGTGTAATTCATGGATATCTGGAGGAGGTGTGTGTGTGTGTGTGGGGAGGAATCTCAGTACCCTTGCATTACTTCTGCCTCCACTTCGGCAAGATGGCAATCCTGAGGATGGCCCAGCTAGGATCAGTCAGTTATGGGCTTGCCTGCAAGAGTCAACAGTGTTGTAGTAAGTTCCCTTCCCCATAGGCAAGGCTTTCTGTGCTGCCGGTCTGTAATTTATTAGTAATTTATTATTCCAAAATGCTTCTTTTGCCTTACTTGTTCTTGATTTTATTTCCATAACTGTTGATCCATCTTCTTAAATCATTATTCCTAAATAATTTTAAGCTTTTACATTTTGAATGAATCCTGTTGATACTCGTAAATTCGTATTTTATTGTTGTATATACTAAGCCATAATTCTGACTCGTTTTGATTAGTACTTCAACTATATTTTGTAATTATTTTTCATTTCTTAATGAACACCAAATCATTAGCAAATCTAATATTATTAAAATTCTATTGCCATTTCAATTTCTTTTTATTCTTTCATTATTATTTCACTGTATATATTGAAAAGTATATTATAAATTTCATTTATAATTTGTGTCTTCTGATTCCAATATAATTCTGTCATTCCGAGGTGTTTTGTATCCATTTGAATATCTTTTAATATTTCTATTAACTTTTTTATGGCTTACTGTGTCAAATGCATTTTTGAAAGTCTATAATGCATAGATATATGTATTTATTTCTGTTGATCTTTCAGTAACAGTGTAGTTCATATATCGCATTGTACTTTTTCATGGCATGAATCCTTTTTGTTGTTCATTTATATGGCATTTCATTATATTTTTTATTATTTTCAATAGTATTTTTGAAGCATGGGATATGATGCTAATTGTTCTGAAATCTTTATATTCTGCTGCATTATTTTTTTTTTTGGTATTGGAACAGTGTTATATGCCTGCATCTTATATATTCTGTATTGTTTCTATTAAAAATCCATTTCTTTTTTTTTCCCCTATCTCTTTAAACTGATAATTATAAACAAAAATTCAAATTGGCACAATCTAATTAAATGCTGTAGCACGTCTATACATCTTATTCTTCCAGCATGATTATTCTTTAAGTAGGTGTGTGCAATTGTAATATATTATTGTCCTAAGCTATTTTCACAGCTCACAACAAAGAATTAGCTTAGTTAAATGCTTGAAAATTTTACATACCAAATCCTTTTTAATAATACAATTATCTTTCAAAGACTGGATCATGTGACTGAGTGATGGTGAAAAGTGAGTCTGGCGTCACATTAAGTGCTACTTAATTTGTTTTTATGAATTTTATTATTTGTCTTTGATATTAAATTGTTTATGGATAATTTATATAAATTCACCCTTCATTATGAAACAAATAAAACACAAACTGAGTTGCAATGAGCTGTGTTGTAATTGGACATTTTAAACATACACTAAAGGAAAAGCATATTTCTATATAATAATTACATATGATGTATAGTGAGAATTAGAGAATGTATGGTATGGTATACTTTGTTTTGTCATCATATATATATATATATATATATATATTTTTTTTTTTTTTTTCTTTCTTTAAATAAAAAACATCACCTTTGACAATATTTATAAAGTAGATTTTTGTCAAGTAAAATTTTTTCTGACTAGTTGTATTTCTAGAATCCTGTTATAATGTTCCAGTCTTTGATCTTTTACATTACACAACTTTAATAATTAACACTTTCTCTGGGCTATCATTAAAAAAAAAAAAAAAAAAAAAAAAAAAATCAAACTACTAAAATAAATAAAAACTTGTTATGTGTAAAATTTCTTTCTTTAAGGACTTATCACAGTATCATAAATAATTTATTTTAAATTGGGTGTAATGTATATACTTTTTTTTTTCTCTGCAGACATGATTCGAAGAAGAAATCTTCGAACTCGTGCTATCAAAATGTTGGTGTTGGATGAGGCCGATGAAATGCTAAATAAAGGTTACATTTTTTTGAAATTATAATTAATGTGTTAAAACCTATTGTGTTCTGTTGTTTAACAGAACAATATGAATTTATGTTGAAATATAGTTTACATTTTTAAATGCCCCCTGTGTTTAATATTAACTTTATTTTGCTAGTTTTCGTTATTAATGGGTTAATAAATTTGTTCAGGTTTATAAATGTTACAATATATATATATATATATATATATATATATATATATATATATTGCAATAAATTTTATTTATTTATTTATTGCTGTGAAGTGATAGTTCATATTTTTTCTGTAATTTTTTAAATTTAAAATAGTGACATTATTTTGTATGCTAAATATTGCATCTATTTTTATTTGCAAACTTATACCTGTACTGAACCTGTACCTGTAACAAACTTATACCTGTACTTGTACTGAAACTGACACTCAATGGGAAAAATATTGATCAAGTGTCAAGATATAAATATCTTGATTGCTGGCTTAATGAACGGTGGGATCCAGAAATAGATATAAAGACAAGGATTGAAGTTGCACGGCAGTCCTTCATGAAAATGAGAACACTATTCTGCAATAAAGACCTAAACATGGAAGTCAGATGCCGAATGCTGAAATGCTACGTGTGGTCTATTCTGCTCTATGGAGTTGAAACATGGACATTGAAGGCGACAACCATCAAGAAAATCGAAGCCTTTGAGATGTGGCTATACAGAAGAATGCTAAAGATATCATGGACAGAAAAAATTACCAATGAAGAGGTCTTAAAATCCATTGGCAAAGCTAAACATCTTGTACAAATAATCAAGAAACGAAAAACATCATATCTTGGCCACATCATGAGAAACAGCAAATACCAACTTCTACAAACTATTTTGATAGGAAGAATTGGTGGCAAAGGAACTAGAGGAAGAAAAAGAATATCATGGTTTGACAACATCAAGACGTGGACAGGAAAGAGCAGTGCACAACTGCTCAGATTAGCACAAGAACGCAGTTTGTTCGCCAAGATGGTCGCTGACCTTCGATAGAAGATAGCACAATAATAAGAAGATACCTGTACTTTTCTGCAGGAAAGAAAATTTTTGAACATGTGTAAAAAAAGATTAGTATGCACTTTGTTTTCAGCAATCTTTCATCGTTCAAACATATATAGTTTCAAACTGCAGGTGCTTTTGTTCATATAATATACAGCAAAATTTTTGTATGTGAATAATGGTTAACACTTGAAAAAAAAGTATAGATTTATTGCTTGCAATATTTTATCCTTGCTACAAGACATCACCAGGGAGAAAACAGAAGACATTTGAATAACATTCAAAACTTTCATATAACATGTATTTATCAGTCAGGTTGCACTATATGATCCATGAGAACATACTATTAGTTTTCATAAGTGGTAGTGAGCAATAACTTCACATAGGCACTTCGACTGATTATTGTTCCATGTTTTTGTTTAGATAACTAGAGCACTAGTTACCTGAGTACCCAACAGTTCTATTCTTATTCATTTCTTTGTACAGGATACCTACACACACTAGTAGGTATATCCATCATCTTTTGCATCATCATCATCCATCCCAGCATGGTGGTGTTATTTTTTAGCTTTAGCTAATAAATCTACAACCGTCTGTTTGGACCATACTTGTCTCTATTGAACTCTGTCACATTTATGATAATTTTTAAGCTACTGGTTCCCCCCCCCCCCAGAAAATCAACAGAACTACATTCTTTCAAATTAAATCCTCAAAACTCATATTACAAAAAATCCATTGCCATTCCTTATATTCAGGATCCCTCAGAAAAAATCTCATACATTATTAAAATATATAATGTTCAGATTTCCTTTAATCCTTACCAAAAATTAGCTACCCTAATCTGTTTACCAAAAGATCCTTTCCATCTTCTAGATCATACTTTCCCATGCATGATAATAATGTATTATAAATTGACCACCAACTTATGGGTGCAACATATTAATAAAAAAAGAATTACCCTGTCATTTGGTATTCCTTCCTCTTGCAACGGCATATTTTGGTTGTACTGAAAGCCAGTATTGGTAAATGCAAATCTGAGAAACTCCAGAATCTGTCACACTCTATAATATTTGCTTTCCTCACTCTACCGAAAATCTGGGGGCAGCTGTCATTCATATAACTTTGAGCTGAACGATAATCCTTTCACCATGCTAATTGGGGGATACTAGTTAGGACATTAGGATTATGTCATATTGAATCTAGTGTGTTGCCTTTCTCCAGTTGTGCCTGTGAAAATATCTTGGTGACCGAGGTGAAATATCAGTATTAATGCAATATATACACACACAGTAGAATCTGCTTATTGTGATTACAGATAATATTATCAATCAGCTATTGTTATTAAAAAATCAGTCAGTCCTAAAACACGCCATTTAAAATGAATTGTAAATAATCATCTATTGTAATCATCAAAGTTCCAGTTATTATTATCAGAATCCTCGAATGTTTAGCCTTTTTTGCATCTCAGAATTAAGAACTTTAAGAATTAATCAGGAGAACATGGAGAACATTTGTCAAAATCTGACTTTTGTGTTAATCTTATTCTTCTGTAAATTTTAAATCTTCCAGGTAAATGTAATTGGGTATAAATACAGTCTAATTGTGATTTTTTTTGAATTTATTTTCAAGCTCTTTTACTAAAAAATGATTAATTACTAAAAGGTGTAAATATGTGAATCATTACAGGTAAGTGAATGATTAATAATTTAAATTTGTGATGTTTGTGTATCTTATAAGTTGCTGGTAAAGCAAGTTCCTGCAGGCAGTGTCAGCACGTTTGGATACTACCTGGTGTCAATATGTTAAAAATAATCTTGCCATTTGTCTTCACTAGATGTTTACCAAACAAAACTTTTAACCAATATTATTACTGGCAGATATGTTTACAGTGATTCTTTGGATAATTCCAAATGATTACAATGAAGTAGAGTCAATATGAATTGGAAAATCATAATTTCTAATTGTTTCTTGAAAGGAATTAGAAAACATTTTCTAATTGAAAAACAATTTTTTTTCTTTTAAAATGATTTAAATTCTATAGTTCCAAATAATGTTATAAATTTGGTGTAGCATACACATTCCTTCATTTTTAATATCCACACAATTATAACCGGGGTGCTTAAGGGTCAAAGCTGTATAACTGAGAGGAGACCTCCACATAGCCTTTAAAGGAATGCGGAGAACCGACCAATGCTTCTGACCTAATGTCCAATCCTCACCTTCTCGTCGTGCACCCTGTTGGGTATCTACTTTGATACTGAACGAATGAGGATGGGCTGGCAATTTGGGATTTAGCCGACCAAATTGTATTCTTATTGGTTGTACCATCATTTTTTATTTTGTTTTAACACGACAAAATTTCATGCCGGCTGGGGCATCGCCCGGTTAAACAAGGCCCCCGTTGTTTTCGCCAGGGAACCAGGGCGAACAGCGAAAAGTCAGCTACTGGAACAAATCTGAAAACAAATGATTAATTTGTTTTCAGATTAATCATTTGTTTAATGATTAATTAACTCAACATCACCAGAGTTAAAGATCGGTACTATCAACGTAAGAAGCCTGAATGGCAAAGAAATGGAGCTAGCTGAGGAATTAGATAAGTACCAGATCGACATAATAGGGGTGACTGAAACAAAAAAGACCAAAACTGGTGAGATCTTTCTGAGCAATAAATACAAAATGTTATATTCAGGCAATAACAATCAAGGAAAAGAAGGAGTAGCCATAGTATTAAACACAAAATAAGAGGCTAATCTTCTTGAATGGCAGG
Source organism: Typopeltis vanoorti (assembly GCF_054136105.1). NCBI lineage: Eukaryota > Metazoa > Arthropoda > Arachnida > Uropygi > Thelyphonidae > Typopeltis > Typopeltis vanoorti. Next base: position 53,343,458 of record NC_143565.1, read on the forward strand.
CAGTCTCAAGTAGAGTAATGTGGGCAAATATGAGAATGGGGAACTGGACAATGAGACTTATTTGTGCCTATGGTCCCACAGAAGGTTCTACTAAGGTAGAAGTGGAGGAATTTTTTGAGGCTTTAGAAAAAGCAACTGACACAATGAAAAAGGAAAAGTTGGTCCTTGTTGGGGATCTAAATAGTAGAGTAGGAAACTGATTGTGAGACATACAAAAATATTTTGGGAAAATTTGGAGAAAAGAGCAAAGCTAATAATAATGCAAATATCTGTTGGATTTCTGCTCAGGACATGGACTGGTTATTACTAACACCATGTTCCAACATAAAAATGTGCACAAATTCACATGGAGAGAAGAGGCTAGGAATAAGAAAAGTCTCATTGACTATGTTATTGTTGATAGTGATGTTTTCTCCCTGGTGCAGGACACCAGAGTGTACAGAGGATTTGAAATTGGAAGTGATCACTATTTAGTCTTGAGCAGGATAAAATTGAATTTCATATTGAAAAGAATAACATGTAAGAAAGTTTTAAAGTGAATAAAAGTTGAGCACTCTCAGATGTGAAACTGTAGACTAAAATATACAAAGATTATTGAAAAGAAAATGAAAGAGTTTGAGAACAGGAATCAAACCTTGGAGATTCAGTGGCAAACTCTGAAGGAAACATTGATTGATTCTGCCAGAGAGGCATGTGGTGAGGTTGTGTGCAAAGATAAAAAAATCAGAACTCCCTGGTGGACACAGGAAGTTAAAGAGGCAGTGAAGGAAAAGAAGAAAGCATATCAAAAGTTCCTGGCAAATAAGTCAGCTTTTACTCTTACAGAATACAGAGACAAATGTAAGAAAGCTAAACAGTGTGTAAAACTAGCTAAACAAAAGTAATGGGAGGACTTTGGCAAGAATATAGAAAATAAATATCAAGAAGGTGGCAAAATATTCTGGAGGTTGTTGAAGAAGCTTAGGAATGGAGGAAAGAGTGCTGTAAAAGGAATTAGAGATGATAAACGTGAAATGAAAACAGGAGAAAAAGATATCCTTGAAGTATGGAGTAATTACTTTGAAAAACTGCTAAATGAAACAAGTAGTGATGACAGCACAGTGATAAAAAACACTGACCAGGCATGCAGTCAGGAATACATATCCATACTTGAAGTAGAAAAAGCCATCAAAGGCTGAAATGTGGAAAGGCAGCAGGAGTAGATGATATTCGACCAGAAATGCTGAAGTATGGTGGTATAAGAGTCTTACAGTGGCTGCACTGCATAGTTCAGAAAGCCTGGACAGAGGGACGAATTCCCGATGATTGGAGTAGAGCTCTCATAGTACCCATATATTAAAAGGGAAATAAAACTGAATGTGAGAATTACAGACGTATTTCCCTACTGAGTGTTCCTGGCAAGATCTATGCAAGTATACTTGAGAAACGGTTGAGAAGAATTGTGGAAGAAAAGCTTGGTGAAGAACAAGCTGGATTCAGGCCAAATAGAGGCTGTCAGGATCAGATCTTCACTTTACGACAAATAGTCGAGAAAGCATGGGAATATAACAAAGATCTGTATTTAAGTTTTTTGTCGATTTGGAAAAGGCATATGACAAGGTGCCAAGAGAGAAGCTATTCAATACGCTGCAGTTATATGGTGTCAATGGGGCATTATATCAAGCAATACTTAGTCTTTATTTGAGTTGTGAGTCAGCAGTTAGAATTGAAGGAAGTACAGGAAGGTGGTTTAATGTTAAATCTGGTGTGAGACAAGGATGTACATTATCCCCTCTGTTATTCATTATCTATATGGATCACATTATGAAGGAATGTGGTATTTAACCTGATATCAAAATTGGAGATGTTAATGTCAGCTCTTTGCTTTATGCGGATGATGTTATACTTCTAAATAAATCTGCTACAAGTCTGCAAGATTCTCTGACTAAATTGAATAGCTGTTGTAATAGATATGGTATGAAGGTTCAGCAATAAAAAGACAAAGACAATGAAAATAGGCAGAATCATTGAAAATGTCAACTGTGTTGTGAATGGAGAACCGGTGGAACAAGTAAAACATTTCAGCTACTTAGGCACAATTTTTACTGAAGATGGTAAACTAAATATAGAAATAGACAACAGAATCAGCAAAGCTGGTATCGTGGGAAGTCAATTGAATAAATTTATATGGAATAAGAAAGAAATTAGTCGGAACACTAAATTAGCTGTATACAAGACTGTGTTCAAACCAATTTTAACTTATGCATCTGAGAGCTGGGTCAGAAGTAAAACACTTGACCAAAGACTAGAGACCGCAGATATGAGAGTCCTGAGAAAGATTAGAGGTGTGAACAGATGGCATCAATGGCAATATCATATTAAAAATGAGGATATTAGGAAAGAACTTGACATTGTCAGCATCCAGGAATGCGTTAGCAGAGCTAATCTCAGATGGTATGGTCACTTAAATAGAATGGGAGAGGAAAGATTAGCAAAACAAGTGTTCTCTGCCAGGTTGGCAGGAAAACGACCCAGAGGAAGACCAAGATATAGGTGGATTGATACGGTACAAAGTGCCTTAGACGATAGAAATATAAGATCTGATAATGTTGGAGTCTTGACAAGTAACAGACTGATTTGGAGGAAAATTGTAGATAGGAAGTTAGTGATGATGTAATTTTTTCATGTAGTACTGTCATATCCTGTACACCCCTTGAGGGTACATGGCAGGAATTTGATGATGATGATGATGATAATGTTGGAGTCTTGACAAGTAACAGACTGATTTGGAGGAAAATTGTAGATAGGAAGTTAATAATGATGTAATTTTTTCATGTAGTACTGTCATATCCTGTACACCCCTTGTGGGTATATGGCAGGAATTTGATGATGATGATGATGATGATGACAATTATAACCAATTTTGTATTTGAATGTCACATTATTCCTTTAGTTCTTTATAGTGATGTTTTCATATATTTGAAATGAGATCTGATGTTAACTAGTTTGAGTTAAATGTTCAACTTTCTCACTTAAGGATATGTCATGTTTAATTAGTGCTTTTACCAGAACAGTAATCAATTGGAGTACAAGTTATTTCTTGTACAAATTAAACCAAAATGTTAGTTAATACTAATAATGATGAACTGAATGCTTTTGAAAGTTTTTTTTTTCAGTTATTTAAATAATTACTAATTTATTTCCTACTCTAATATATGTTTACAGAAATCATATTTATTTAAGCCCTAAGAAAGCTTAAATAAATAACAAATGTTACATAATTTCAGTGGCTCAAATTTCAAAAATTCATAATACTCAGATGACCATGCTATTTGATCCCACAGTGTTTTAAATGAAAATTTAGAAAATGTCTTAGAATTATTCTTCTTAGAGTTTCTATGGATTACATTAAAAAAAAAAAAAAAAAAAAAAAGAGATTAACCAGCTCTTTCATGTATACACTTGAAACAGCTGGTTAATCATAATTTGGCATTTTGTTTCCTATTTTCATTGAAACCCAAATGAATGCTAAATTTCTCCTTGAGATACTGAACACCAAAATCAAACTGCTAGTGTATTTTTACGTGTGCAACTCAAAGACACTACCTAGAAAGAAAAATTACGTACAAGGAAGGTCAAGAATTAGACAAGAAGAAATGTAAAGAAGCATATGTATTACTCAACTGTAATAAAAACAAGAGAATTCACGAGTTCATGAGTTCTTGGAGGTAGTACGTAGTAATAGTAATAATACAGGTTGCTTAGTGTCCAGTCCTCTCTCATGGTATGTTCCATTACTAGGAATCTGCTTGAATAATGAACAAATGAAAATGGGCCTGGAAAATTGTACTCTGTAACAGCAAATAAAATATGATAGTACAATATGATCAAATGTCATATCAGCTGATATCAACCAGTAAACAAGTCTCCTATTGTTTTCATTGGAGTATCTAGGGTAAAGGTGATTATTCAGCTTTCTGGAATTATCTGAAATGCAACAAATCTGAAGAAAAGCACTATGTCAATGTTCAACATTAACTAGTGTTACTAAGAAAAAAGGCAAAAATAGGTAAGAGACTTCTAAAAAATAACTAACAGATATTATACTCAGTCAACTGTGATCATCATCATCATCATCAAATTCCTGCCATATACCCACAAGGGGTGTACAGGATATGACAGTACTACATGAAAAAATTACATCATTACTAACTTCCTATGTACAATTTTCCTCCAAATCAGTCTGTTACTTGTCAAGACTCCAACATTATCAGATCTTATATTTCTATCGTCTAAGGCACTTTGTACCGTATCAATCCACCTATATCTTGGTCTTCCTCTGGGTCGTTTTGCTGCCAAACTGGCAGAGAACACTTCTTTTGCTAATCTTCCATCACCCATTCTGTTTAAGTGACCATACCACCTGAGATTAGCTCTGCTAATGCATTCCTGGATGCTGACAATGTCAAGTTCTTTCCTAATATCCTCATTTTTAATATGATATTGCCATTGATGCCATCTGTTCACGCCTCTAATCTTTCTCAGGACTCTCATATCTACGGTCTCTAGTCTTTGGTCAAGTGTTTTACTTCTGACCCAGCTCTCAGATCCATAATTTAAAACTGGTTTGAACACTGTCTTGTATACAGCTAATTTAGTCAACTGTGATCAAGGAAAGGAAATAATAGCAAAATTCAGTGCTAAATGCTATAAACTTCTTGATTTGGAGGCAAGTTTCAAGTAAAGTGTTGTGGACAAATTTCAAAATGGAAAAACTTAACAATGATGCTTATGTGCACAGTCCCAGGAAAAGTTCTGGAATTATCTGAAACTCAACAATATTGAAGAAATGAAGGAATTTTGCAAGTCATTTCAGAGGTCAGCCTGATAAAGAAAAGGAAAAGCTTCTAAGATAAGGGGAAGATAAATTACTTCCCCTTATCTTAGCTCAGTGGTAGTACGTAGCTTTTTTTCTTGTCAACTGCATTATTTTGGAAAGTTGGACCATTCCATTGAGATCAGAATTCAAGAACACCAAGATTATATCACATATATGGAATCAGATTAATCTGGCCTCACTACAATGTAAATGACACTAGCCATAGAGTTCAGAATCAAACCCTGATACTCAAATGAAATTTAATGATTTTAAGAAACATTGAACATACTGAAAAATAAAAATCTAGTCTTTTAATTATAGCTTCGAGAATAAATGAGATTAAATTTCCATCAACCAAGAGAATAGGCAGGTTTCAGAACATCATTCTCAACTTTAGATCATCTTCGTGCCTTAAATAATGGGGGATAAAAGCCTAAATACAATACACTAATTTCCTTGGCTTTGATAGATTATGTAAAATGCAAAAGCTTTGAAAAATAGGAATAAATATCTAATATATTAAGTCATATATATGAGAGAAGGGATTGGCAATAATAAGTATAGATGAAAAACGAGAAATAAATTAAAAAAAAAAAGGAGGGTCAGACAAGGAAACTCCAATTCGCCATTTTGGTGAATTAGAATCTCCAATATTTGCAACAATTCTTGAATATGCTGTGAGAAAACTGAACTAGCAGAAAAGAAGATTACTCAAGTATTCTCCATTTTCAGTTTTATACTAAGAGCAGCATCACCAAAAAAGAATTGTCAGATTATAGAATTAAATGAAGTAAGCCTAGATGAGCCTACAAATTAATATGGACAAATAAAAAATAATGTATGGTTGAAACACATTACATGGCAGACCAATTGAAATAACTTAACAATTGAGGTCATATAAATATCTAAGACAAATCATGACAGGTAATCATAAATATACTAATAGAATTGGAAAGTTTTTCACTAATGTAAACATATATTTAAAAGAAAAAATCACCAGCAATGTGTACTCCAAATGATATACGATAGTTTTACTACCATATATCATTTCTGTGCTGAAAGACAGTTGCAGACTGAAAACAGCACATCACAATATGCAAAGAGCAATTCTGGGAATAATGTGATTACATAAAACAATAAGTGGATAAGGAAACAAAGGTAATGGATATTGCTACAATAATACAAGAGAAATGGTGCTGGATATGATGTGAAGAATATCTGACAAATAGACACTGAAATTAGGTATCAAACTCCATGTCAGCAGGATGACACGATGATGAGATGCAAGATGCATAAGATCACTGAAATAGAAGAAATATGGAGAAGCATTTGTCCAGCAGTGGACTGATAAAAGCTGTTGGTGAAGACGAATGATGCAGTCAGAATTTTAGTTGAATCTTTCAGTGTAATTCACCTGATATATGAAGTAGTGGTATAATCAACTTAAAGAAACTATCAGTGTTCATAAATGCAAGTCTACAGGAACCCTGAGAACTCTGGATGCCTATTTTCTTAATAAGTAGGTAGGTAGAAAAGAGCCAATTTTCTGAGCCCTCATACTCTTTATGGTGGTACAATCACACCAGGCAATGAAATTCACTTTCTACCTAAAGATCACAAACATTTGAATTGGTGGTATTGAAATTCACAGCTTATTGGATAGTGGACATGGTATCTACTCAGTCAGCATGGGTCACCAAAATCAAACTGACTGACTCAGTCAGTTGAATCTGCTCCTTATATGACATGGAGCAGATTCAACTTGCTCCTTGTCACATGGCAAGGAGCAAGTTGCCAGTTGGATACATGAATTGCCTTTGAAGCTCATATTGAATTTTTTTTTATTCCAAATAAAAAAAAAATGTAATTTTTTTTTTTTAAGAATAATTCTTTGTTAGTTGAAAGGGAGATGGTAAATCCCATTTTATTTTATAGCCGGGTACGAAACTCGGGTCGAAATCCATCGACATCCATAGAGTTTCAATGTTGAAAAAACTATCGGCAGAACTAAGTGTAAATGATCACTTGGGTAGTACAACACCAGGGCAACTCCATGCAAAGGTGGAGCAAGTTCCATCACAACTTTAATATTCTCTCATAATGTAAAACCCAGCTCCATAAAACCCAGATGGATTTACCATCTCCCTTTCAATTAACAAATTCGCCGGTAAAATAGCCTTTCAGCTTATTATCTTAGTAATTTTTTGTTAGCTTTATATTGCTAAAAACATTAGTTTTTTTTACGCTGTACGTGAATTTTAAAAAACGTGTAATCCTGAGAAGGGTAAATGTGTTTTATTTACTTATTTCTTTAGGTTTTAAAGAACAGATTTATGATGTATATAGATATCTTCCTCCATGTACTCAAGTATGTCTAATATCTGCAACTTTACCACATGAAATCCTTGAAATGACAAGCAAATTTATGACAGATCCTATTCGAATTTTAGTCAAACGGTTTGTAGCATATTATTATATTAGTTTTAATATTAGTATGTGTTTTAAATACTATACAGGTGTAAACTTTTGGATTGTAAAATGAGAATATACCAGGTAATTATAAGTTGAAAAACTTATCTCCAAAGCTACAACAGGGATAGTAAATGTTGAAATGCTATTTAGCAGAAACAGATAAGTTTTATTTTAATTGTATAAGTGACAATGATTCTATTCAAAATGCATTTATAAAAATGGAAAGGCACTGGCACCTAACTTGATGGATGGAAGAATGACATAGTCAATGAGGCTTTTCTTATTTCTTTCATCTTCTCTCTAGATGAACTTGTGCATATCTTTGCTGGAACATGGCATTAGTAATGACTAGTCTGTATCCTGAGCAGAAATCCATCTGATACTTACTGCTATTATTAACTTTGCCCTTTCCTCCAAATTTTCCTAAAATGTTCTTGTATGCATGGTGGGATTCATTTCCTACTCTAATGTTTAGATCTTGAACAAGGACAACTATTTCCATTATCTTTGTCGCTGCCTTGCTCTCATTACTCGAAAAAGTCCTAGACTTCCTTAGGAGAACCTTCTGTGGGACCAAATAAGTTTCATTGTCCATTTCTCTATTTTGAAGTTTGCTTGTATAACTACTTGAAATTGTCTTCCAATTAAGAAGTCTATATTCACATTTGGTGTTGAATGCTATTGTTGCTCCTTCCTTTCTTTTTGTTATTGCCCAAATATAGCATCATATTCCCATCATCTGAAAATTAATACAAAAATCCAAGTAATTTATGTTTATATTTTTTAATTTTTTCTATTACTGATTCCTGGTTTAATTCTTTCACAATTTCTTCATTTCTTTCATGATCAAATAGAGTATACTTTGCAGTTTTTCTCATAAACTTCATTTCAGCTGTTATTAATCTTTGTTTGTCTTTTTGTTTTATTGTCCAGATTTCACTTCCATATGTAGAGTAGTATTGTATACTTTTAGTCTGGTTTGTTTTTGAACTAGGTTAGATTTAAATATAGAGTTAATTACACCTGTTATTTTTAAATATTTTGCAATTTTTAGGTTTATGTTCTTTTCATTTTCATATGTAATCATACATCCTAGGTAGTTAAATGAATTCACATGTTGCCATCTTATAATATATAATATTTGACTTATATGCTTTTGTTTGTTTGGTCATTATAAAAATACTTTACGTGTATTTTATCTTTCTATGTTCCCTGTTCTAGAAGAGAATATTGAGAAAAGGGTAAGAATATATATATATATATATATATATATATATATATATGACAGAATGATCATTGACTCGGTTAACATACATAGTTTTATGAAAAATATTGAATGACTAGAACCGAGATTTAATTAAAAAGGTTTTAATATAAACACACTACTAGTTTCGGCCTGTAACAGCCTTCTTCAGGTGACATTATAAAAGAAAAAACACTAAACATTGAGGGTTAAAAGACTATGAACATCATAGACAGTCTTTATACATAATTAGCATTATGTATAAATTAACATAATATACATAATACAACTACAACGTTTTAATGCTAATTATGTATAAAGACTGTCTATGATGTTCATAGTCTTTTAACCCTCAATGTTTAGTGTTTTTTCTTTTATAATGTCACCTGAAGAAGGCTGTTACAGGCCGAAACTAGTAGTGTGTTTATATTAAAACCTTTTTAATTAAATCTCGGTTCTAGTCATTCAATATTTTTCATAAAAATATATACACACACACACACACACACACACACACACATATATACAGCCACTGAATTAGAAACTTTATGCAGATGTACGTAAACATCACTTATGCAGCATATGTGCAGAATACTTGGTCACACACCATGTGTTCTAGGCAACTGTTTAAGAATGCTGCTGGGAAGTAATCATCAGTAGTGTTGATCACAACAGGAAAGACAAAGGATCTTTCGTGGTTCGGTGAAGGGCTTATTGTGAGTGCCCATTTGGCTGGTACCACGATTTTGAAAACAGCAAAGCTGACTGGTTAAGTGTAAAAATAATCCACATTGCTTGTCTAAGTGGCAAGATGTTGTGGTCCCAAGACAGTCTATCATGAATGAGATTGCCATCATCTAAGAAATCTTGTACAGGCAAACAGAATTTGTGCAACAGTTGACTGAAGCATTTAATGAATGCTGTTCCTGACCCATATCTCACCCAATTCCATATCACTATGCACGTGGAATTGAAGGGGATCGGTACTGACAGTTGCTAAAGGAGATTCAACATGGAACGAAAGTTTCTCATTCAATGGCTGGTATGTGTATATTTCAGCCCAAAGTATCATTCACAATATTTGTTGTTGCTATACATTAATATTTTCAATAAATTTTTCATTTAAAATACAATACCAGCATTCTTTTATGTAAACTATTTTATATTCCACTTATCTCAAATTATTATGTTTAAAAAATGACTCAGAATATTTCTTTTATGTAAATTGTATTGTTTTTTTAACTAGTGATGAATTGACATTAGAAGGTATCAAGCAGTTCTTTGTTGCTGTAGAAAGAGAAGAATGGAAGTTTGACACATTATGTGATCTGTATGACACTCTGACAATAACACAAGCTGTCATCTTTTGTAATACCAAAAGAAAGGTAATGTGAATTATTTAAATTGTGTTAGTAAATAAACATAAGTTTCTGATTAAAGTATCTTCTTTCACTACGTGTTATTCCCGCTTCCTATGCAGGGTCTGCATGTTACTTAGATGCGACTTCTTGTTAGTACCATCCCAACTGACCTCTCGCTTAGCTTGCCACTGGGGGGGGGGATATATTTTTGACTGTAGTAGCACGTGTTTACGGGGCCGGTTTGCCTGCTTGTGGGATGAAAAATGCTAGATAAACTCGCAGAAAAAACCCTACTGCCTGTAACCCAAGACCCGCTAACTTGGCTATGGCTGAGGAAGATCCTCAAATTCCTCACGTCTTCGACGGGAATCGAACCTGGGACACTCCTTCCCCAGTCATATGGTTGCGAAGCGCAAAGCCACCAGGCTAACTGCTCGGACTGATTAAAGAAGGTATACATTTCTAAAATTAAAAAATAAATTTGTTTTTTGCTTATTGATATTTTTTTTCATGTTTTATGTTTAAAGGTATATTGCTGAGCATGTGCTTTTTTTAAATACATGATGCATTTTTTAAACACTGATCAAATGCTATCTAATTTGTCAGTTTTGTTGAATTTGAAAATATTCATTTTTATTCTGACAGCTTCAGGGTTATGCAGATAATAGTACTTGGTATAATTTGCATAATTAAAGTTAGCAGAGACAAAAACATCAGATGAATCTGACAGAATGAATTCTGATAACACAACACCTCACTATATGTAATAATAATTGAACAATGTAATGCATGTTGCACAGAAAAAAAAAACATATTAATTAAAAATAAAGCAACAAAAAAACCATTTTCTTTAGTAATAGTTTATTTGAGAAAAAACTTACATTCCTTCATGTTATGGGTCAGGGGTGCTTAAGGGTCAAAGCTGTATAACTGAGAGGAGACCGCCACATAGCCTTTAAAGGAATGCGGAGAACCGACCAGGGCTTCTGACCTAATGTCCAATCCTCACCTTCTCGTGGTGCACCCTGTTGGGTATCTACTTTGATACTGAACGAACGAGGATGGGCTGGCAATTTGGGATTTAGCCGACCAAATTGTATTCTTATTGGTTAAACCAAAATAAAAAATGATGGTACAACATGACAAAATTTCATGCCGGCTGGGGCGTCGCCCGGTTAAACAAGGCCCCCGTTGTTTTCGCCAGGGAACCAGGGTGAACAGCGAAAAGTCAGCTACTGGAACAAATCTGAAAACAAACCCCAACTCAACATCACCAGAGTTAAAGATCGGTACTATCAACGTAAGAAGCCTGAATGGCAAAGAAATGGAGCTAGCTGAGGAATTAGATAAGTACCAGATCGACATAATAGGGGTGACTGAAACAAAAAAGACCAAAACTGGTGAGATCTTTCTGAGCAATAAATACAAAATGTTATATTCAGGCAATAACAATCAAGGAAAAGAAGGAGTAGCCATAGTATTCAACACAAAATACGAGGCTAATCTTCTTGAATGGCAGTCCGTCTCAAGTAGAGTAATGTGGGCAAATATGAGAATGGGGAACTGGACAATGAGACTTATTTGTGCCTATGGTCCCACAGAAGGTTCTACTAAGGTAGAAGTGGAGGAATTTTTTGACGCTTTAGGAAAAGCAACTGACACAATGAAAAAGGAAAAGTTGGTCCTTGTTGGGGATCTAAATAGTAGAGTAGGAAATGATTGTGAGACATACAAAAATATTTTGGGAAAATTTGGAGAAAAGAGCAAGGCTAATAATAATGGCAAATATCTGTTGGATTTCTGCTCAGGACATGGACTGGTTATTACTAACACCATGTTCCAACATAAAAATGTGCACAAATTCACATGGAGAGAAGAGGCTAGGAATAAGAAAAGTCTCATTGACTATGTTATTGTTGATAGTGATGTTTTCTCCCTGGTGCAGGACACCAGAGTGTACAGAGGATTTGAAATTGGAAGTGATCACTATTTAGTCTTGAGCAGGATAAAATTGAATTTCATATTGAAAAGAATAACATGTAAGAAAGTTTTAAAGCGAATAAAAGTTGAGCAGCTCTCAGATGTAAACTGTAGACTAAAATACAGAAATATTATTGAAAAGAAAATGAAAGAGTTTGAGAACAGGAATCAAACCTTGGAGATTCAGTGGCAAACTCTGAAGGAAACATTGATTGATTCTGCCAGAGAGGCATGTGGTGAGGTTGTGTGCAAAGATAAAAAAATCAGAACTCCCTGGTGGACACAGGAAGTTAAAGAGGCAGTGAAGGAAAAGAAGAAAGCATATCAAAAGTTCCTGGCAAATAAGTCAGCTTTGTCTCTTACAGAATACAGAGACAAATGTAAGAAAGCTAAACAGTGTGTAAAACTAGCTAAACAAAAGTCATGGGAGGACTTTGGCAAGAATATAGAAAATAAATATCAAGAAGGTGGCAAAATATTCTGGAGGTTGTTGAAGAAGCTTAGGAATGGAGGAAAGAGTGCTGTAAAAGGAATTAGAGATGATAAAGGTGATATGAAAACAGGAGAAAAAGATATCCTTGAAGTATGGAGTAATTACTTTGAAAAACTGCTAAATGAAACAAGCAGTGATGACAGCACAGTGATAAAAAACACTGACCAGGCATGCAGTCAGGAATACATATCCATACTTGAAGTAGAAAAAGCCATCAAAGGCTTGAAATGTGGAAAGGCAGCAGGAGTAGATGGTATTCGACCAGAAATGCTGAAGTATGGTGGTATAAGAGTCTTACAGTGGCTGCACTGCATAGTTCAGAAAGCCTGGACAGAGGGACGAATTCCCGATGATTGGAGTAGAGCTCTCATAGTACCCATATATAAAAAAGGAAATAAAACTGAATGTGAGAATTACAGAGGTATTTCCCTACTGAGTGTTCCTGGCAAGATCTATGCAAGTATACTTGAGAAACGGTTGAGAAGAATTGTGGAAGAAAAGCTTGGTGAAGAACAAGCTGGATTCAGGCCAAATAGAGGCTGTCAGGATCAGATCTTCACTTTACGACAAATAGTCGAGAAAGCATGGGAATATAACAAAGATCTGTATTTAAGTTTTGTCGATTTGGAAAAGGCATATGACAAGGTGCCAAGAGAGAAGCTATTCAATACGCTGCAGTTATATGGTGTCAATGGGGCATTATATCAAGCAATACGTAGTCTTTATTTGAGTTGTGAGTCAGCAGTTAGAATTGAAGGAAGTACAGGAAGATGGTTTAATGTTAAATCTGGTGTGAGACAAGGATGTACATTATCCCCTCTGTTATTCATTATGTATATGGATCACATTATGAAGGAATGTGGTATTAAACCTGATATCAAAATTGGAGATGTTAATGTCAGCTCTTTGCTTTATGCGGATGATGTTATACTTCTAAATAAATCCGCTACAAGTCTGCAAGATTCTCTGACTAAATTGAATAGCTGTTGTAATAGATATGGTATGAAGGTCAGCAATAAAAAGACAAAGACAATGAAAATAGGCAGAATCATTGAAAATGTCAACTGTGTTGTGAATGGAGAACCTGTGGAACAAGTAAAACATTTCAGCTACTTAGGCACAATTTTTACTGAAGATGGTAAACTAAATATAGAAATAGACAACAGAATCAGCAAAGCTGGTATCGCGGGAAGTCAATTGAATAAATTCATATGGAATAAGAAAGAAATTAGTCGGAACACTAAATTAGCTGTATACAAGACAGTGTTCAAACCAATTTTAACTTATGGATCTGAGAGCTGGGTCAGAAGTAAAACACTTGACCAAAGACTAGAGACCGCAGATATGAGAGTCCTGAGAAAGATTAGAGGCGTGAACAGATGGCATCAATGGCAATATCATATTAAAAATGAGGATATTAGGAAAGAACTTGACATTGTCAGCATCCAGGAATGCGTTAGCAGAGCTAATCTCAGATGGTATGGTCACTTAAATAGAATGGGAGAGGAAAGATTAGCAAAACAAGTGTTCTCTGCCAGTTTGGCAGGAAAACGACCCAGAGGAAGACCAAGATATAGGTGGATTGATACGGTACAAAGTGCCTTAGACGATAGAAATATAAGATCTGATAATGTTGGAGTCTTGACAAGTAACAGACTGATTTGGAGGAAAATTGTAGATAGGAAGTTAGTAATGATGTAATTTTTTCATGTAGTACTGTCATATCCTGTACACCCCTTGAGGGTACATGGCAGGAATTTGATGATGATGATGTTATAGTGATGGGTGCATTCATTGGTGAACAACTCACTTTTTGTTTCTGTGGTTTGTATTCTTCATAAACTTTAATTCTTAATTGACAAATGGTGTATGGCTTGTATATTTTTTGAAAACTTAATGGAATAAACGGTTTTCAAAAAATTACATAAGTAATTAGAATTCAATCGATTCTCAAAATTTCAAACCCTGTCAATAAATAGCATTAAAAATTTACAGTAAACAAGTTAAATAAGAAAAAAAGTGATTTTTCCTTCACTTTTAAATCAATTTTTAAATTAGTTAATACAGGAGTAGACCATTAAGTCTATCCCTATATTAACTATTTTAAAAATTGTAAATCTAATAAATCTGTATTTACTAGTTAAATTAAAGGAAATATTATCTTAGATTGGCTCTGCTTGCACATTCTTCATTTCTGTCATTTCCCTGCCTCCCCATTCAATTTTCTTAGGATTCTCAAACCAAAAACCTGCAATTTCTTTTTCGATCAACTCACATTTCTTAGATCCATAATTTAAAATTGGTTTCAATACTGTCTTATATTTTGCTAGTTTAGTGTCTTGGCTAATCTCTCTTATAATAAAACTAGTATTATTTGTTATCTGTTTCTCTATTTAATTTGCTATTTTTAGTAAAAACTATACCTAAATAACTGAAATTATTTTATTGGATTTATTAGTTGGTTCTCCACCATACTAGTTTTATTTGTTATCTGTTTCCCTATTTAATTTGCTATTTTTAGTAAAAACTATACCTAAATAACTGAAATTATTTTATTAGATTTATTAGTTTTCAATTTTTGTCATTTTATTGGTGATTTTCATACCAGATTTATTAGTTTATTTATTCCTAAAAAAACTTACTGGATTTATTTTAGAGTTTATATAATCTTCATAAAGAACTGAGTTCACTATATTGATATAAGGTTTAATTCCTTCACTATAATGTAATCCGTATATATAATGAATAATAATGGAGATAGAGATACCCTTGATTTTAAATCTTTTTTTTTTTTATTTTTTTGCAGCTGCTTAAATTCTAATGATACATATCTTTAGTATAAGTATAGACTATATGTGGGGGGGGGCTGGAAAGTTCTGATAAACATCATATAGAACAAAAACGATATTAAAGCAACTGAGTAGCAGAGTTATGAAGGTAACTTATGTCCTTAGATTGTTATATCCTCATGTGTTCTTTCTTATGGTTGTATTAGTTGCTTTAATGTCATTTTTGTTCTAGGTGTTTATCCTAATCCCCCCCCCTCACACACACTCACCCATATTGTTCTGTATAATGTCCCACATTTAAATCATATAATTCTAACATTTTTGTGAAGAGTTTTTTTTTGGCATCGTATCATCATATGCCTTTTCTAGATCTCTACAGAACTTAAATACAAATCTTTTTCTTATTCTCATGATTCCTTGGCTTTTTCTTACATTAAAAATCTAGCTCTGACAACCTCTATTTGGCCTGAACTCAGCTTATACCTTCCCAAGCTTCTCCACAATTTTCTTAGCTCCTTGTCAAGTATCCTTATATGTATCTTAAATGGAATGATCAGTGAATAAATTAATAATCATGTAATTCTCACATTGTTTTATTTTCTAATTTTATAGATGGGTGCTGTGAGCTCTTCTCCAATCATCTGGAATTTCCAATCACTTTGTCATCAGGCCTTCTGAATTAATCAGTGTAGCCATTATAAAACTTTTATGATTCCATATTTGGGCATTTCTGTGGAATATCATTTACAGTGTCTTTCCACATTTCAGATTTTTCATGGCTTTTTCTACCTTAAATATTGACATGTGCTGCTCCTCCTGATTGCATTCCTTTTGAATATATTCCTACCTTAAATGCAGTATCTGATAAATAACACTTATTTGGAAGAAAATTGTTGATAAGAAGTTAGTAATAATTTAAACTTAAATATGGAGTACACCCATAGTATGTGCAACCCCACCCCCCCATTGAGGTGGATACATATCAAATCTATATGTACTCTGGATAAAATTTTAATCTGATATTGGCATGTATACCATTGAGGTATATACCAATATCAGATGATGATGGATTCTGATGTGATGTTTCTAAAGAACTTGCATTTCTAATCTGTTGCTAACATTTTTAAATAGAGTTGAATCTTAATTCACCCCCCCCCCTCAAGAATAGAGACCAGTAAAAGTTACTTAGATATTAAGGCAGGAAAAATAAATAGTTACTACCATAAATTTGTATAATTAAAAAAGAAAATATGATTGTGGTATATATTTATATACAGTAGGATTTATAGAATTTATAAACATTGTTCATGGGCTGGTAAGCACTTGTGAATGTTTAAAAGTTTCCTCAATAAATATAAATTACATTGAAAAAATCAGTTAAATTTAAGTACAAAAGCTGAGATTTATGATATATTTAATTCTTTAGGTGGATTGGTTAACAGAAAAAATGAAAGAAGCCAACTTCACTGTATCATCTATGCATGGTGATATGCCACAGAAAGAAAGGGATGCTATAATGAAAGAGTTTAGATCAGGACAGAGGTGAGCAGATTTTCTCATTTTTCATTAACCTTGAAGTAGTAATGACATATACAGCATATTATTATTAGATATTCATCAGTGTTATGAAAAGTTATCTAAACAAATTTATTGTATTTATTTATTTTTGCTGATCGTACGTGAGAAATACAACCCATAAGCACATCAGTGCTGTGGGTAGGGTATAGGTGTGGGTCGGGGAAAAGTTTTTTTTTTTTTTTTTTATGAAGAGCTGGAGCTCTTAGGACATCTGAGCACATGGTTTATCAAATGAATATATGATAAATGGAATGTAGTGTCATTGCCAAAGTTGTGAATAGGATTAGTGGTATATTCAAGAGTATGTCATTTATTTATAGGAGAAAGAGAGTAGAGCCTTGAAGCACTCCTGATTTGATGGTGAAGCTTGAAGAGAAGGAGCCATTCATCTTCACATGCAGTGAATGACCAGACAAAAAGCTGGCTAACGAGTATGTTACAGAGGATGGCAATTTGTTTAGCAGGACTCGATGCCTGGTTGCACTCAGAATTGTCAAGATATATACAGGGTTGTTCAAAATTCCACATACAAACTTTGAGGGGAGGTAGAGAACATCAAAATCAACCATATTCACATGGAAAGCATGACCGGAAATGCCACCGGAAGGTACTGACAGGGACACAAAAGATACAGAAATAATACAAGGCAGTAAGTAGTGTAAAAAACTTTATTAGGCATAACTGAACAGTTCAATAGTAGTTGGATACATAATATGGTAAATGAGGTGCATGTCTGCTATCTCCGCATTCTTAAAACGACGCATGTTCTTTGTACGACGTCGAAAGCTTGAATGAGGAAGCCACAATTGCTCACCTGGAGCACTGGTGAACAGTGCCACCTATCACTTTCGGGTGCATTTCTGGTCATGCTTTTCTCTGTGAATATGGTTGATTTTGATGTTCTCTACCTCCCCCTCAAAGTTTGTACGTGGAATTTTGAACCACCCTGTATATGTAGCATGGCTTTGCATGATGCAGTAAATGAATGTAAATCTTTCTGTTTTGCAAAGGACACAAGGATTTTCCTTTGTACTAGAGGAAAAGTACCTCATCATCATCATCATCAAATTCCTGACATGTATCCTTAAGGGGTGCATATCATTCCTGTACAGGATATGATAGTACTACATGAAAAATTTACATCATTACTAACTTCCTATCTACACTTTTCCTCCAAATCAGTCTGTTCCTTGTCAAGACTCCAACATTATCACGATCTTATATTTCTATCGTCTAAGGCACTTTGTACCGTATTAATCCACCTATATCGTGCTCTTCCTCTGGGTCGTTTTCCTGGCAGAGAACACTTGTTTTGCTAATCTTTCCTCGCCCATTCTGTTCAAGTGACCATACCATCTGAGATTATTGAGTCCCGAAGATACTTTCAGGTGCAAACTTTGTTTGCTCACACTTGGATAAAGGATTAAACTAAATTTATTATAGTCTAAAAATATACTTTCAACATCTTTCTCTAAATCCAGAGTAATTTAATAAAAAGGTGGCACACCGTTTGGCAACTCCTATAGGTGGAGATGACCTTGCTAATGCTTCTGCCTGGTATATCCACTTGGGCCTGGCTCCCACTGAGGAGACCTCAATACAGGTCGAAACTAGTCTGGGTAGTGGCCCTTACCTTAATGCATAACATTATACATATCCGCAAGGAGATGTGTTTTGCATTATGGGAGATACTGAGATAGGTGAGATAGGAGAGATGTTAGCTTGTGCTCCACCTTTGCAACGAGTTGCCTGGTGTTATACTTACCTCAGTCCTGAAGATACTTTCAGGGGCAAACTTTGTTTGCTCACACTTGGATAAAGGATTAAACTAAATTTATTATCATCTGAGATTAGCTCTGTTAATGCATTCCTGGATGCTGACAATTTCTTTCCTAATATCCTCGTTTTTAATATGATATTGCCATTGATGCCATCTGTTCATGCCTCTAATCTTTCTCAGGACTCTCATATCTGCGGTCTCTAGTCTTTGGTCAAGTGTTTTACTTCTGACCCAGCTCTCAGATCCATAAGTTAAAACTGGTTTGAACACTGTCTTGTATACAGCTAATTTAGTGTTCAAACTAATTTCTCTCTTATTCCATATGAATTTATTCATTTGACTTCCTACCATACCAGCTTTGTTGATTCTGTTGTCTATTTCCATATTTAATTTACCATCTTCACTAAAAATCGTGCCTAAGTAGCTGAAATGTTTTACTTGTTCCAGAGGTTCCCCATTCAAAACACAGTTGTCGTTTTCAATGAGTCTACCTATTTTCATTGTCTTTGTCTTTTTATTGCTGACCTTCATACCATATCTATTACAACAATTATTCAATTTAGTCAGGGAATCTTCCAAACTTGTAGCAGATTTATTTTGAAGTATAACATCGTCTGCATAAAGCAAAGAGCTGACATTAACATCTCCAATTCTGATATCATGTTTAATACCACTTTCCTTCATAATGTGATCCATATAGATAATGAATAACAGAGGGGATAATGTACATCCTTGTCTCACACCAGATTTAACATTAAACCATCTTCCTGTACTTCCTTCAATTCTAACTGCTGATTTGCATCTCAAATAAAGACTAAGTATTGCATGATATAATGCCCCATTGACACCATATAACTGTAGTGTATTGAATAGTTTCTCTCTTGGCACCTTGTCGTATGCCTTTTTCCTGCACCAGGGAAAAAACATTTTCCCTGGTGCAGGAAAATAAGACTTTTCTTATTCCTTGCCTCTTCTTTCCATTTGAATTTGTGCACATTTTTATATTGGAACATTGACATGGACTGGTTATTAGTAATAACCAGTCCATGTCATGAGCAGAAATCCAACAGGTATTTGCAATTATTATTATCTTTGTGCTTTTCTCCAAATTTTCCCAAAACATTTTTGTATATCTGACAATCACTTCCTACTCTGCTATTTAGATCCCCAACAAGGACCAACTTTTCTTTTTCATTGTGTCAGTAGCTTTCTCTAGAGCCTCAAAAAATTCCTCCACTTTTACCTTATAAAGCCTTCTGTGGGACCATAGCACAAATAAGTCTCATTGTCCAGTTTCCCATTCTGATATTTGCCCACATCATTCTACTTGAGACTGCCTACCATTCAAGAAGATTAGCCTCGTATTTTGTGTTGAATACTATGAGTATCCCTTATTTTCCTTGATTGTCATTGCCTGAATATAACATTTTGTATTTATTGTTCAGAAAGATCTCACCAGTTTTTGTCTTTTTTTTGTTTCAGTCACCTCTATTATGTCAATCTGGTACTTATCTAATTCCTCAGCTAGCTCGATTTCTTTGCCATTCAGACTTCTTATTTTGATAGTACTGATCATCTTAACTCTGGTGATGTTGAGTTGGGGTTTGTTTTCAGATTTGTTCCAGTAGCTGACTTTTCGCTGTTCGCCCTAGTTCCCTGGTGAAAACAACGGGAGCCTTGTTTAACCGGGCAACGCCCCAGCCGGCATTAAATTTTGTCATGTTGTACTATCATTTTGTTTATTGGTTTAGTATATTGGAAAACTACCTCTGAGGATATATTTTGGCTTCCTGTTGAAATTGTCTTGGATTATTTACAAAAGAAGTTTCATGAGTTCTTCCCAGCAAAGAAGAAATCAGTGTTGAGTGTCTTTAACTGGAAAATGACAGCGAGTTGCCGCAATTAAACACAAACTTGTTTCCATAACCTCACATTTGCTTCCTACACTTTTACCCCATGACTAGTGCAGTCGAACAGTGCTGAAAAAAATCATAGATCAAACCCTAGAATAGTAAGTTCATGTATGCAGAAAGTTTTGTTATTAGAATTTTCCCCTAAAATTTATCCATATATTATCTGTTCCAAATATGTTTATAAATTTATTTTATTATTTTGTTTTATATAAAGTGAATATTTTGTCTGCATTTCATATTGGTTGTGGGGAGTAGTGTTGAATAAAAGTAGAAAGGAAGAGGAGAGACTGACACTTTACTGAAAAGTGCTCAGAAAGTGTTGATGCTTTTGGAATTTTAAGTATGCTTCATGTTAATATGTTTGAGATTAGATGATGGAATCTTACTATTCTAATGGAACTTTTAATATCCAATAAACATTCACTACTGATCTACCCAACCTTCCATGGTGTAGTTTGGTAGTGAATGCAAAAATGCAGTTTCCTGTATGTTTTCATAGGTTGTTTTATATTTCTGAATTTTATATGGAATTTGTTGCATTGATTACTTAATTTGGCTAAAGATAACATTTCGAAACTTATAGCAGATTTATTTAAGAGAATAATGGCATATGCTTAGAGTAAGAACCATGCTTAATATTTCCTTTGATATCAGATCTGATATCACTTCTTGATATAGTACAAATATATAAATGATTATGTGGACTTTGTCTTGTGGATGGCATTTTTGCTGATTGCACTCTTTAGATAAGTTTAATTCCATTTGTATCTTCATTAAGTTGACTATTAAATTAAGAAGCAAACTGTCTTTTTTTCCATTTCCAGTAGACTGAAAATTCAACCTTTGATTTTTCAGTCTACTGGAAATATACTTTTATGAATTAGTGTATTCGATCACAGGAGACAGGCGTTTTTGAAATTCTTATTCACTCTAGCTCATTCCTTCTGTTCCATAGAGTCTAGTCTGTCAAATGAAATGACAACATAAAACTGCCATGATTAGTAATGTATGTAACGAGGTTAATAGTGGATAAATTTTTGATAAATATCAGTTGTCATCTAGGCCTCACTCAGATGTTAGAATTGCTACACTCCATCTTAAATTAAGGATATATGGACAGATAGCACAAGAACTTCACAAATATTCATGCACTACTAGTTTAAAAATATACTCTTTCTGCCTACCAACAAGCATAAATTCTTCTCTATTCCTACCTGCTTACCATATATGCCTTGCTCTTCTCATCTTTCCTGTTTAAGTCAAACTGACTGATAAGTTGAAGTCCAAATTAAATAATATGAAGATTACATCAAATGCTTAGAATCTGATAAATCTGGCTTTGCATTCCATTTCACTGACACTAGTCATAGAGTTCACCAGAACCAAATAAAGAGACTGAACAAAAGTCAATTCAGATTAATATATAAATGGTAAATTATCATTAGATAACATGCCAATGAGAGATACTGAGGAGTGTCTCCAGAATCTTTCATGAATGATATTGCAATGTACATAATCTTATCATTGGATATTTAAGGCATCTAATTTAGATTAGTGGTGTTTGAACTGTTATAGTGTATCATCATATACCAGCATATGTCATCTTTTGAATGTGGTTTACCATTTCTTAATATACTTATCTGATAATGACTTGTAACAAATGGCAACTTGTATGTAGAAAAATGTTTTGGAATAGTTATTTGTTTACAATTTTTTTTTCCCTCCCCAGTCGGGTGTTGATAACTACTGATGTTTGGGCCAGAGGTATCGATGTTCAGCAAGTGTCCTTAGTTATAAACTATGATCTTCCAAATAACAGAGAACTTTATATTCATAGGTAAGTGTATTTGTTTTGCATAATCTTTTTTTTCTTTCTTTAGTGATGTAAATAATGTCTTTTTAAAATAAATGCTTTTTCGTGCAAGTTGGTTGAAAAAAATTCATTTTGTCTTATTTTCCTTTAACAGCAGCAGTTTTGCATTTTCTGTTTACTGAATAAACATTCCATTACTTGGCCGCCTCTCACACTGTTTGACACATCCTATGTTGAAGTACTTAATAGGTGAAGTGGCTGAACTTCATTTATTATGGAATGCTCTGTTTACATGATGGTTTCATAACCAAGTACAGTTAACTCTTACTATAGTGAACTTGTTGGGACCACAGGAATGGGTTGATATGGTGGACTTTTTGCTATATATGGAATTTCTTAAGCATAGCATTTTACATATAGGTCTGTGTTCAAACTTTTTTGGTAGTTACTTATAGTGAGCAAGTTTTTATAGTGCTATTTACTATAGTCAGTCAACTGTAGATTTGTCAGGACTGACTTGACTGGAAATGATCACCAACAACATGCATACACTAACAACATATGCTGATGAGTGTAGATTTTTCAACCAAAAAAACGAATGTGAAATAATAACTGACACTGGGTTTAATAAGTCATAATAATATCATCATCATATTCATGATATATACCCTCAAGGAGTGTACAGGATATGATAGTACTACATGAAAAATTACATCATTACTAACTTTCTATCTACAATTTTCCTCCAAATCAGTCTGTTATCTGTCAAGACTTCAACATTATCAGATCTTGTATTTCTATCTTCTAAGACACATTTTACTGTATCAATCCATGTATATCTTCGTCTTCCTCTGGATCTTTTTCCTGCCAACTGGGCCGAGAACACTTTTGTTTTAAGCAACCATACCACCTCAGATTAGCTCTGCTAACACATTCCTGGATGTTGACAATGTCAAGTTCTTTCCTAAAATCCTCGATTTTACTATGATATTGCCATTGATACCATCTGTTCATGCCCCTAATCTTTCTTAGGACTCTCATATCTGCAATCTCTAGTCTTTGGTCAAGTGTTTTACTTCTGATCCAGCTCTCAGATCAATAAGTTAAAATTGGATCCTTTGAATACTGTCTTTATATGGCTAATTTCTCTCTTATTCCATATTAATTTATTCAGTTGACTTCCTACCATACCAACTTTGTTGATTCTGTTGTCTATTTCCATATTTAATTTACCATCTTCACTAAAAATAGTGCCTAGGTAGCTAAAATGTTTTACTTGTTCTATAGGTTCTCCATTTACAATACAGTTGATATTTTCAATGTCTCGAGAGAGAGAGAGAGCTGAGATTAACATCTCCAATTTTGATATCAGGTTTAATACCACTTTCCTTCATAATGTGATCCATATAGATAATGAATAACAGAGGGGATAATGTACATCCTTGACTGACACCAGATTTAACATTAAATCATCTTCCTGTACTTCTTCAATTCTGACTGCTGACTTACAACTCAATTGTTGTAATTGACCACCATATAACTGTAGCGTTTCGAATAGCTTCTTTTGGCACCTTGTCATATGCCATTTCTAGATATACAAAATTAAATACAGATTTTTTTGTTATATTCCCATGATTTCTCAACTATCTATCGTAAAGTGAAAATCTGAACCTGACAGCCTCAATTTGGCCTGAATCTAGCTTGTTCTTCACCAAGCTTCTTTTCCGCAACCTTCTCAACCATTTCTCAGGTATACTTGTGTATATATCTTACTGGAACAACCAGTAGAGAAATAATTCTGTAATTCTCACATTCAGTTTTTTTCCCCTTTTTTTATATGGGCTATGAGAGCTCTACTCCAATCATCGGGAATTCGTCCCTCTGTCCCAGCATTCTTAACTATGCATTGGAGCTACTGTAAGACTTTTATACTCTCGTCGAATATCATCTTACTCCTGCTGCCTTTCCAAATTTCAGGCTTTTGATCACTTTTTCATAAGAATCATAACATAAGAATATAGAAAATAAATATCAAGAAGGTGGGAATATATTCTGGAGGTTGTTGAAGAAGCTCAGAAATGGAGGAAAGAGTGCTGTAAAAGGAACTAGAGATGATAAAGGTGACATGAAAACAGGAGAAAAAGATATCCTTGAAATATGGAATAATTACTTCAAAAAATTGCTAAATGAAACAAGCAGTGATAGCACAGTGGTAAAAAACATTCAACAGACATACAGTCAGGAATATATATCCATACTTGAAGTAGAAAAAGCCACCAAAAGCCTGAAATATGGAAATGCAGCAGGAGTAGATGATATTCGACCAGAAATGCTCAAGTTTGGAGGTATAAGAGTCTTGCACTGGCTGCACTGCATAGTTCAGAAAGCCTGGACAGAGGGACAAATTCCCGATGATTGGAGTAGAGCTCTCATAGTACCCATATATAAAAAGGGAAATAAAACTGAATGTGAGAATTACAGAGGTATTTCCCTACTGAGTGTTCCTGGCAAGATCTATGCAAGTATACTTGAGAAACGGTTGAGAAGAATTGTGGAAGAAAAGCTTGGCGAAGAACAAGCTGGATTCAGGCCAAATAGAGGCTGTCAGGATCAGATCTTCACTTTACGACAAATATTCGAGAAAGCATGGAAACATAACAGAGATCTGTATTTAAGTTTTGTCGATTTGGAAAAGCCATATGACAAGGTGCCAAGAGAGAAGCTATTCAATATGCTACAGTTATATGGTGTCAATGGGGCATTATATCAAGCAATACCTAGTCTTTATTTGAGTTGTAAGTCAGCAGTTAGAATTGAAGGAAGTACAGGAAGATGGTTTAATGTTAAATCTGGTGTGAGACAAGGATGTACATTATCCCCTCTGTTATTCACTATCCATATGGATCACATTATGAAGGAAAGTGGTATTAAACATGATATCAAAATTGGAGATGTTAATGTCAGCTCTTTGCTTTATGCGGATGATGTTATACTTCTAAATAAATCTGCTACAAGTCTGCAAGATTCTCTGACTAAATTGAATAGCTGTTGTAATAGATATGGTATGAAGGTCAGCAATAAAAAGACAAAGACAATGAAAATAGGCAGAATCATTGAAAATGTCAACTGTGTTGTGAATGGAGAACCTGTGGAACAAGTAAAACATTTCAGCTACTTAGGCATGATTTTTACTGAAGATGGTAAATTAAATATAGAAATAGACAACAGAATGAGCAAAGCTGGTATGGTAGGAAGTCAAATGAATAAATTCATATGGAATAAGGGAGAAATTAGTTGAAACACTAAATTAGCTGTATACAAGACAGTGTTCAAACCAGTTTTAACTTATGGATCTGAAAGCTGGGTCAGAAGTAAAACTTGACCAAAGACTAGAGACCACAGATATGAGAGTCCTGAGAAAGATTAAAGGCATGATCAGATGGCATCAATGGCAATATCATATTTAAAACGAGGATATTAAGAAAGAACTTGACATTGTCAACATCCAGGAATGCGTTAGCAGAGCTAATCTCAGGTGGTATGGTCACTTAAACAGAATGGGCGAAGAAAGATTAGCAAAACAAGTGTTCTCTGCCAGGTTGGCAGCAAAACGATCCAGAGGAAGACCAAGATATAGGTGGATTGATACGGTAAAAGTGCCTTAGATGATAGAAATATAAGATCTGATAATGTTGGCGTCTTGACAAGTAACAGACTGATTTGGAGGAAAATTATAGATAGGAAGTTAGTAATGATGTAATTTTTTTCATGGAGTACTATCATATCCTGACACATGGCAGGAATTTGATGATGATGATCACTTTTTCTACTTCAAGTATGAATATATATTCCCGACTGCATGCCTGATCAGTGTTTTTTACCACTGTGCTGTAATCACTGCTTGTTTCATTTAGTATAAGTAATTACTCCATACTTCAAGGCTATATTTTTCTCCTGTTTTTATGTCACCTTTATCATCTCTAATTCATTTTACAGCACTCTTTCCTATATTTCTGAGCTTCTTCAACAACCTCCAGAATATCTTGCCACCTTCTTGATATTTATTTTCTATATTCTTACCAAAGTCCTCCCATGACTTTCGTTTAGCTAGTTGTACACAGTGCTTAGCATTTTTGCATTTGTCTCTGTATTCTGTAAGAGTAAAAGCTGACTTATTTGACAGGAACTTTTGATATGCTTTCTTCTTTTCCTTCACTGCCTCTTTAACTTCCTGTGTTCCTCCAGGGAGTTCTGATTTTTTTATATTTGCAGACAACCTCACCACATGCCTCTCTGGCAGAATCAATATGTTTTCTTCAGAGTTTGCCACTGAATCTCCAAGGTTTGATTCCAGTTCTCAAACTCTTTCATTTTTTCTTCAATAATCTGTGTGTATTTTAGTCTACAGTTCACATCTGAGAGCTGCTCAACTTTTATTCACTTTAAAACTTTCTTACATGTTATTCTTTTCAATATGAAACTCAATTTTATCTTGCTCAAGACTAAATGTTGATTACTTCAAATCCTCTATATACTGGTGTCCTGCACCAGAGAGAAAACATCACTATCAACAATAACATAGTCAATGAGACTTTTCTTATTCCTTGCCTCTTCTATCCATTTGAATTGTGCACATTTTTATGTTGGAACATGGTGTTAGTAATAGCCAGTCTAGGTCCTGAGCAGAAATCCAACAGGTATTTGCCATTATTATTAGCTTTGCTCTCTCTCCTCAAATTTTCTCAATATATTTTTGTATGTCTGACAATCGTTTCCTACTCTGCTATTTAGATCCCCAACAAAGACCAACTTTTTCATTGTGTCAGTTGCTTTCTCTAAAACGTTAAAAAATTCCTCACTTCTACCTTAGTAGAACCTTCTGCAGGACCATAAGCACAAATGAGTCTCATTGTCTAGTTTCCCATTCTCATATTTGCCCACATCACTCTATTTGAGGCTGCCTGCCATTCAAGAAGATTAGCCTCATATTTAGTGTTGAATACTATGGCTACTACTTCTTTTCCTTGATTGTCATTGCCTGAATATAACATTTTGTATTTTTTGTTAAGAAAGATCTTGCCAGTTTTTGCCTTTTTTTGTTTCAGTCACCCCTATTATGTTGATTTGGTATTTATCCAATTCCTAAGCTAGCTCCATTTCTTTGCCATTCAGGCTTCTTATGTTGATAGTACTGATCTTGAACTCTGGTGATATTGAGTTGGGGTTGGTTTTAGGATTTGTTTCAGTATCTGACTTTTCGCTGTTTGCCCTAGTTCCCTGGATGGGGGCTTTGTTTATCTGGGTGACTCCTCAGCTGGCATAAAATTCTATCATGTTGTTGAATACAACTAGTTCAGCTAAATCCCAGATTGCCAGCCCATTCTCGTTCGTTCAGTATCCAGGTTGATACCTAACAGACCTAATGTCCAATCCTCACCAAGGGAAGATGAGGATTGGACTTAAGGTCAGAAGCCCTGATCGGTTCTTTACATTCCTTTTAAAGGCTGTGTGGAGGTCTACTCTCAGTTATATAGCTTTGACCCTTTAAGCACACCTCGTAATAATATCGATATAATATAGTAGTCGTAATAATATAGATATTTAAACTGACTAGTTTCACCACATATGCTAGTGGCTTCTTCTGGGTTAGAAAGAACAAAAAAATACAATAAGCAGTAAACATGAACCATTACATAACTAAAAATTAATATGTAGGAACTGTCAAAAGTAAAAAAAAAAAAAAAAAATCTGGAGCATGGAAGCTGACACTGGTCAGTCATTGTTCTGTAGTATGCATGATAGTTGGCAGAAAAATTAGCCTGTCATGTGAAAACATCTAATAAGTGACTTCCTAGATATCACATAAAAAATTTTTTTAAAAATCATTCCTTGATTTCTCTTGAGTGCTTTGAGTGAATAACCATCATAGCCTTTTTGATGTTGCAGGCATTGAAGTGGCCTTCCATGTAAGGCATAGAGATCTTTGAATATTCTCGGGAGTAAAGAACACTATTCTATACTCCTGCTCTATTTGCTACAGAGCCTCAGTTTACATCGCTATGTTAATAGACTTTCTCTCAAAATTGCCAATCTCATGACATAAGAGTGGCTTTCAAGCTCATTGTGACTATATGAACTCTGTTCCGTTCAACTAAGGACCACAAAACCCTTTCAATAAACATCTGGGAGTTTACAATAGTATTCTTTATACCATTTTCTTAGAATATCCATTGCTCAGGAGAAGAGAATGTAATTCTTCTTTTAGTGTTTTTTCCTTTACTGTAATAGAGATCACTCTCTTTCAGCATATGTATGATACCTAATTTTTGCAATATATCGTGCAATGAGGAGAAATGTAGGTAACAACCTGTATAAGTAGGCTTATAGTATATGCTAAGAGAGACCTGTTTTTTTCGAAATTTAAACATTTAGGAAAGGTAATTTTCCTTCATTTTCAAGTTCCAAAGTGAAATTAATTTTATAATGGAAGGAGTTAATTGATGAAAGAAAATCGTGTAACTCAGCCAGATTATAAATATCATCAACATATCTCCACCAGAGTGATGGTCTTGGATTTGTAGATAGCAAGAAATTTTTTTCAGTTTTTCATGAATAAGTCAGCACATGGGAGAGATAGAGAACTTCCCATTGCAAGACCAGATAGTTTTCGTAGATTTTCCTTGAGTTGAGACATTGTCTCAATATCTGGGAGATGTCAGAAGTGAACAAATCATCTATAAGTGCCATAACTTTGTCTACACGTTTGTGAAGAAAGATACGATATCTGGAATAGCTAGAATGTCCACAGGTAAGATAGAAAATTTTTTTTCTAGTTTTTCTACAAAGTGTTGAGAATGTTTGATGAAGGAGTCTGTATATCTGATGTTCTCTTTTAAAAATTACCCAGATATTTTGATAACAAATAAGTAGGTGAGCTAACACCACTTAAGATAGGCCGAAGAGAAATATTAGTCTTGTGAACCTTGAGTGGGCATAATTAAGAGCATGCAAGGGTTTCCATGTAAATGCATTTTGTCTAATTTTTTTTTTTCCCTTAATAATTGGAATAATCCCATCCAATTCACAAAAAAGTGTAAACATAACGTATATTCATACCATGGGCATGCTAAGAAGGTTACATGATCCAGTCCCTCTCTGATCTGTGTTTAGGTATATCTCACAAAATGCATAGACCTATTAGATTTGTTTATATATAAATTTATTTATTTATAGATATATTGAATAGAAGCTATAATATATAAAATATTAAAAATTTATAAAATAATTCAAATGTTGTAATGTTGGATGTTATTTAATGACATTTAGCATCTATATTCTCTACTGAAATTTGTTAAGTACCTTCAGTTTTGGTTTTAGTTAAACCATCTTTAGTGACATTAAAACACCCATCATCATCCTGACATGATGCGATAGTATACTACATGAAAAACTTACATCACAACTAGCTTCCTATCTACAATTTTTCTCCAAATCAATCAGTTACCTGTTAAGACTTCAACATTATCAGATCTTATATTTTGTCTTCTAAGGCACTTTTTACTGTTTCAATCCACCTATATATCTTAGTCTTCCTCTGGGTCTTTTTCCTGCCAACCTGGCAGAAAACACTTGTTTTGTTAATCTTTCCTCTCCCATTCTGTTTAAGTGACCCTACCACCTGAGATTAGCTCTACTAACAATGTCAAGTTCTTTCCTAATATCCTCATTTTTAATATGATATTGCCATTAATGCCATCTGTTCATGCCTCTAATCTTACTTACGGCTCTCCTACCTGCAGTCCCTAGTCTTTGGACAAGTGTTTTATTTCTGAACCAGCTCTCAGATCCATAAGTTAAAATTGGCTTGAACACTGTCTAGTACAGCTAATTTAGTGTTTTGACTAATTTCTCATATACCATATAAATTTATTCATTTGACTTCCTACCATAACAGCTTTGTTAATTCTGTTTGTCTATTTCATATTTAATTTACCATTTTGCCTAAGTAGTAGAAATCTTTTACTTGTCCTATAGCAGGGGTGTCAACTAATGTTTGCATAAGATCTACATTTTATAATTATCATAATATTAATTGGTTATAATGCTTAAAAGAATATTGCAGTTTTTTAACCACACTGATTAAAATTAACATTTCAGTTTGAACTTCCTGATGAACCAGCATTACTTATTCTACACTACAACAAGTTCACAATTTTTGAGTAATTTGGTGTGTAATTAGTCAATGCACTTGTCAAACATGACTCCAAATGCTCGAATGTTAATGTGGTATGATATTTTGAATTAATAATGTTCATTTATGAAAATGCCGATTCACAACACTTATACCTATTTTCATTATTTCTTTATCTTGTTATTGCTGACCTTACCATATCTATTACAACAGTTATTCAATTTAGTTAGAGAATCTTGCTGACTTGTAGCAGATTTATTTAGAAGTATAACGTTGTCTGCATAAAGCAAACAGCTGAGATTAACATCTCCAATTTTGATATCAGATTTAATACCACTTTCCTTCATAATGTGATCCATATAGATAATGAATAACAGAGGGGATAATGTACATCCTTGTCTGACACCAGATTTAAGATTAAACCATCTTCCTGTACTTCCTTCAATTCTGACTGTTGACTTACAACTCAAATAAAGACTAAGTATTGCTTGGTATAATGTCCCATTGACAACATTCAGCTATAGCGTTTTGAATAGCTTCTCTCTTGGCACCTTGTCATATGCCTTTTCCAGATCTTTGTTATATTCCCATTATTTCTCAAATATCTGTCGTAAAGTGAAAATCTGATTCTGACAGTCTCTATTTGGCTTGGTGAAGAGAAGCATGTTCTTCACCAAGCTTCTCTTCCACAATCCTTCTCAACTGTTTTTCAAGTATACTTGCATATATCTTACCAGGAACACTCAGTAGAGAAATACCTCTGTAATTCTCACATTCAGTTTTATTTCCCTTTTTATATATGGGTGCTATGAGAGCTCTACTCCAATCATCTGGAATTTGTAGCTCTATCCAGGCCTTCTGAACTGTATCAAGTTCCATGTAACTGTAATCTTTTGTGTATCAAGTTCCATGTAACTGTAATCTTTCCTATTTTGGACAAACTGGATGCTCTATAAAAAAAAAAAGAATTCATCATCATCATCAAATTCCTGCCATCTACTCTCCAGGTGTGTACAGGATATGATAGTACTACATGAAAAAAAATTTACATCATTACTAACTTCCTATCTACAATTTTCCTCCAAATCAGTCTGTTACTTGTCAAAACTCCAACATTATCAGATCTTATATTTCTATCATCTAAGGCACTTTGTACCGTATCAATCCACCTATATCTTGGTCTTCCTCTGGGTCGTTTTGCTGCCAAACTGGCAGAGAACACTTCTTTTGCTAATCTTCCATCACCCATTCTGTTTAAGTGACCATACCACCTGAGATTAGCTCTGCTAATGCATTCCTGGATGCTGACAATGTCAAGTTCTTTCCTAATATCCTCATTTTTAATATGATATTGCCATTGATGCCATCTGTTCACGCCTCTAATCTTTCTCAGGACTCTCATATCTGCGGTCTCTAGTCTTTGGTCAAGTGTTTTACTTCTGACCCAGCTCTCAGATCCATAAGTGAAAATTGGTTTGAACACAGTCTTGTATACAGCTAATTTAGTGTTCCGACTAATTTCTTTCTTATTCCATATGAATTTATTCAATTGACTTCCCACGATACCAGCTTTGCTGATTCTGTTGTCTATTTCTATATTTAGTTTACCATCTTCAGTAAAAATTGTGCCTAAGTAGCTGAAATGTTTTACTTGTTCCACAGGTTCTCCATTCACAACACAGTTGACATTTTCAATGATTCTGCCTATTTTCATTGTCTTTGTCTTTTTTATTGCTGATCTTCATACCATATCTATTACAACAGCTATTCAATTTAGTCAGAGAATCTTGTAGCGGATTTATTTAGAAGTACAACATCATCCGCATAAAGCAAAGAGCTGACATTAACATCTCCAATTTTGATATCATGTTTAATACCACTTTCCTTCATAACGTGATCCATATAGATAATGAATAACAGAGGGGGATAATGTACATCCTTGTCTCACACCAGATTTAACATTAAACCATCTTCCTGTACTTCCTTCAATTCTAACTGCTGACTTACTCAAATAAAGACTAAATATAATGCTCCATTGACACCATATAACTGTAGCGTATTGAATAGCTTCTCTCTCTCGGCACCTTGTCATATGACTTTTCGAAATCGACAAAACTTAAATACAGATCTTTGTTATATTCCCATGCTTTCTCGACTATTTGTCGTAAAGTGAAGACCTGATCCTGACAGCCTCTATTTGGCCTGAATCCAGCTTGTTCTTCACCAAGCTTTTCTTCCACAATTCTTCTCAACCGTTTCTCAAGTATACTTGCATAGATCTTGCCAGGAACATTCAGTAGGAAAATGCCTCTGTAATTCTCACATTCCGTTTTATTTCTCTTTGTATGTATGGGTACTATGAGAGCTCTATTCCAATCATCTGGAATTTGTACCTCTATCCAGACTTTCTGAACTACATAGTGCAGCCACTCTAAGACTCTTATGCTTCAGCATTTCTGGTCAAATATCATCTACTCCAGCTGCCTTTCCACATTTCAAGCCTTTGATTGCTTTTTCTACTTCAAGTATGGATATGTATTCCTGCCTGCATGCTTGGTCAGTGTTTTTTACCACTGTGCTGTCATCACTGCTTGTTTCATTTAGCAGTTTTTCAAAGTAATTATTCCATACTTCAAGGATATCTTTTTCTCCCATTTTCATGTCACCTTTATCATCTCTAACTCCTTTTACAGCACTCTTTCCTCCATTCCTACGCTTCTTCAACAACCTCCGAATATTTTGCCACCTTCTTAATATTTATTTTCTATATTCTTGCCAAAGACCTCCCATGACTTTTGTTTAGCTAGTTTTACACACTGTTTAGCATTCTTGCATTTGTCTCTATATTCTCTAAGAGCACAAGCTGACTTATTTGACAGGAACTTTTGATATGCTTTCTTCTTTTCCTTCACTGCTTCTTTAACTTCCTGTGTCCACCAGGGAGTTCTGATTTTTTTTATCCTTGCAGACAACTTCACCACATGCCTCTCTAGCTGAATCAATCAGGGCTTTTTTCAAGGCTTGCCACTGAATCTTCAAGGTTTGATTCCTGTTCTCAAACTCTTTCATTTTTTCTTCAATAATCTTTGTGTATTTTAGTGTACAGTTCACATCTGAGAGCTGCTCAACTTTTATTCGCTTTAAAACTTTCTTACATGTTATTCTTTTCAATATGAAATTCAATTTTATCCTGCTCAAGCCTAAATAGTGATCACTTCCAATTTCAAATCCTCTGTACACTCTGGTGTCCTGCACCAGGGAGAAAACATCACTATCAACAAAAACATAGTCAATGAGACTTTTCTTATTCCTTGCCTCTTCTCTCCATGTGAATTTGTGCACATTTTTATGTTGGAACATGGTGTTAGTAATAACCAGTCCATTTCCTGAGCAGAAATCCAACAGATATTTGCCATTATTATTAGCTTTGCTCTTTTCTCCAAATTTTCTCAAAATATTTTTGTATGTCTCACAATCATTTCCTACTCTGCCATTTAGATCCCCAACGAGGACCAACTTTTTCATTGTGTCAGTTGCTTTTTCTAAAACCTCAAAAAATTCCTCCACTTCTACCTTAGTAGAACCTTCTGTGGGACCATAGGCACAAATGTCTCATTGTCCAGTTCCCCATTCTCATATTTACCCACATTACTCTACTTGAGACCGACTGCCATTCAAGAAGATTAGACTCATATTTTGTGTTGAATACTATGGCTACTACTACTTTTCCTTGATTGTCATTGCCTGAATATAACATTTTGTATTTATTGCTCAGAAAAATCTCACCAGTTTTTGTCTTTTTTGTTTCAGTTACCCCTATTATGTTGATCTGGTACTTATCTAATTCCTCAGCTAGCTCCATTTCTTTGCCATTCAGGCTTCTTATGTTGATAGTAGTGATCTTTAACTCTGGTGATGTTGAGTTGGAGTTTGTTTTCAGATTTGTTCCAGATTTCAGATTTGAAAAAAAGAATTCGAAAGTATCAATCATCTATTCAACACAACAAACCCGAGAAATCTGGATTAGCTCAGCACAGAATAGAAACTAGCCACAACATCCTCTGGTCCAAGACTCTCTTCCTACACAGATGTCGCTATGAATTTGAACTTTTATTTAAAGAAAGTGTGGAACCCTTACTTCAATGTCCTAACTGGAATCGTAATGACTGTATATTTGTTTCAAAAGTTTGGGAAAGTTTAATCATGATAACACTTTTTTTTTTCTTGTATTAGTCTAATGTTATTTCATCATCATCATCATCATACGTATCAAGGATTTAGGCCTAGTATGGCCTGTTCTGGCCTTATAAGTCATTGTTTAAGAGGATGTCCTGGTTTTCTTTTTCCTAATGGCTTCTGCTTTAATGCTTGTTTTGGTAATCTTTCTGTTTTCATTCTTTGAACGTGTCCCATCCATCTATGTTTATATTTTTTAATTTTTTCAATTACTGGTTCTTGGTTTAATTCTTTCATAATATCTTCGTTTCTTTTGTGATCAAATAGGGTATACTTTGCAGTTTTTCTCATAAACTTCATTTCTACTGTTGTTAATCTTTGTTTGTCTTTTTGTTTTATTGTCCAGATTTCGCTTCCATTAAGACCAGTAGGGCTAATGTATTGTATACTTTTAGCCTGGTTTGTTTTTGAACTAGGTTTGGTTTAAATATAGAGTTAATTACTCCTGTTATTTTTAAATATTTTGCAATTTTTATGTTTATATCTTTTTCATTTTCATAAGTGATCATACATCCTAGGTAGTTTAATGAATTCACCTGTTCTAAGATCTTGTTATCTAATACTATTTTAATTCTTGCTGGATCTTGTCCTTTATAGGCCATAGTTTTTGATTTTTCCGTTGATATTATCATACCATAATCTTTGGATATCTCATTTAGATTTAAAATAGCTTTCTGTAAGTTATCTTCAGAATTTGTAATTATTATTTGGTCATCTGCAAAGAGGAGAGTGTTTAAGTTAACTGTAGGTGAAAGTTTAATTCCTTGATGTAAATTTTTACTCCATTTTATTATTATTTCATTTAAGTAGGTATTAAAAAGAGTTGCTGAGACGGGACATCCCTGTCGGACCCCTTGGTTTATCTCTCTTGTATATGATAGCTCATGATTTAATCTTATTTGTATTTGATTATTTTCATATATACTTGTGACAGCTTTTAGGATATTATTTGGTATTTGTCTTTCTTTTAATATGTTAAATAATGTTTCTTTTAACTTTGTCAAATGCTTTTTCAAAGTCAATAAATGCAATATGTGTTTCTAAATTATATTCTCTTCTTTTCTCTATTATTAATTTTAGGCAGAAGGCTTGGTCTATACACGATCGTCCTTTTCTAAATCCATTTTGTACCTCCAGAATAAAGTTTTCGGAATATTTCATTAGCTTGTTATTTAAGATTCTGCTCTATATTTTGTAACAGGAATTTAGTATACTGATACCTCTATAGTTTTTAGGGTCATCTCTATTACCTTTCTTAAAGATAGGAATCACAATTGTTTTTTCCATTCTATTGGGGGGATACCAGTTGAGTAAATTTTATTTAAAAATAAGAGTCTTCCTTTGAATCTTGTTCCTGCGTATTTATATAGTTCTGAACCTAGCTTATCATCTCCAGGTGATTTTCCATTTCTTGTTTCTTTCAGGCTGATTTCTAATTCTTCTTCAGTTATTTCCTTTTCATTTTCGTTAATTGTTTGCCAGTTTTTTAAAATATTTGTCTCTCTACAGTTCTGTGTAGTAATTTAGAAATTCTTCTAATTTCAATTCAGTGTTTAATTTTATGTTTTCTTTGGTATCTGCATTTAGGTGTTTCAAAATCTTATATACATTGGGTCTTTTTTTATATAAATCATGTTCTAAATTAGAAACAAATTTATTCCATGATTCTCTGTCTTTTTCTGACTTCTCATTTAGCCATGGCTCTTATTCTTTTATATTCTATTTCATCTTCTAATCTTTTACTGCTTAACTATTTGTGATAGGCTTCTTTTTTCTTTTTGATTATTTCTTTGATTGTATCATCCCAGATCTTCAGTTTTTTCTTTTATTGAATTTTTTGGTCTTTCCTAAGCTTTCATTTGCTGCTGCATTTAGTATCGTTTTTATATTAAGCCATTCTATTTCTATTTCTTCATTTTGTTTTATTTTATCTAGATACTGGTTAATTCTTTTTTCATATAGCCATTGTACATTTGTGTCATTCAATAGTCTAGTTTTATAAACAAATGTTTCAATTTTTCTTTCTGTTCTTGTTTCTTGTAGCCATTTAGGTGGTAATCTTAATTTTATTTTAACAAGGAAGTGGTCACTGCTTATTTCATATCCTCTGTGAACTCTAACATCTAGTGAAAATTTTGATTCCTTTTCATTTAATATGAAGTAATCTAATATTGATTTCCATCCTCTTGCTGCCCAAGTATATTTATGTATGTCTTTATGTTTATAGAAGGAATTCATTATTTTTAGGTTATTATAAACTAAAAAGTCAATCAATTTTTTACCATTTCTGTTTAGAGTGTGTTCTCCATGTATTCCTATATTATTATTAATTTTCATGTTTCCAATTCTTGCATTTAAGTCTCCTGCTAAAATTATGTAATCATTTTTATTTATTTTATTATATATGTTTTGTAGCTGATTATAAAAATCAATATTATCCTGTTCTCTTCCTTCTTCTGGGGCATATAAACCAATTATTGTTAAATAGCCTCTATCTATTTTTATTCTAGCTTCTATTATTCTTTCATTCCATAATTTATAATGTTTTAACTGTTTTGAAAGGGCGTTATGAATCCAAGTCATGACTCCTGCTTGTGCTCTTTGGTCTCTGTTGACTCCACTGTATATCACATTAAAATTTTCAGTTCTCATAGTTCTTTTTTGTTTCAGTGATTACTGCTATTTTAAAATTTCTTTCATTTAATAACTGGTCTAATTCTATTTCTTTATATGCTATTCCTCTTACATTCCAGTTTGCTATGTGTATTATATTTTGTCGTTTCCATTTTCGTTTTTCCTTTTCCATTCCAGGGTCGTTTCCCATAGATTCAATCCGATTATCTTTTTCTGTCAGCTTACAAGTATGGTTATGTTCTCCATGTCAGGGGACTAGCCTGACGATGGAATAGTTCAGTGGTAGGGCTGCTACCTTAAGGCTTCTGAACTCGCCTTCTTCTGAATTTAAACCCATAGGAGGAATAGGGTATATTGAAGGGGAAAGGGTAGATTATAGAAGAAATATAGTAAGGTTTATAGAGAGGACATAGTTGTAAGGCCAGAAATGAAAAGACCCCATGGCCCTCGAGTACTCTAATAGCACAAGGGTCATAAAGTAAGAAGAGTTGGCTGATAAGGCCTTATAGGAAAGATTAAAGTAAGTGGGTCTTCCTCAAAGTAGAAGAAGGAGAGGATAGATCCAGCTAGGGGTCCATGGGAGTGCCGCTTCCCTTACAATCAAGATGATTGCCCCTTATGGCCCTGTTGGTCCACGAGTCCTTATTCAGTATATTCGGACCACCCCACCACATATATATATATATATATATATACACACACACACACACACACGCATGGTGGGCTCCCCTATCCGCCACCCAGGGGACGTGCTCTCTAGGGGTTACAGGGTCCCCTGAGAGTCTAATGTTATTTAAGATTATTAAATGCATTTTTGAATTAATATCTTTAATTTAATCATGACTCTGATAAAAAAATGTTTACTCTTTTAATACTTAGCGATATGTCATCACGTGGCTCGTTCTATTTGTGAATGATCAATTGTTCGTATTCCACCTTGTTTTTTAAAACTATTCCTATGTAGCCACTGAAGATGGTCCGTAATATTCAGACTGAAATATTTGGCAAATGAAATAATATTCTTGTGTAAATGTGTATATATTTTATAATACTTGAGCATTTCTGGTGAAATATCATCTACTCCTGCTGCCTTTCCATATTTCAGGCTTTTGATGGCTTTTTCTACTTCAAGTATGGATACGTATTCCTGACTGCTGTTATATGTTATCCATATTTTAAGGATATCGTTTTCTCCTGTTTTCATGTGACCTTTATCATCTCTAATTCCTTTCACAGCACTCTTTCCTCCATTTTTGAGCTTCTTGAGACTTTCTTGCCACCTTCTTAATATTATTTTCAATGTCCTTGCCAAAGTCTTTTGTTTAGCTAGTTTTACACTGTGTTTAGCTTTCTTACATTTGTCTCTGTATTTTCTAAGAGCAGAAGCTGACTTATTTGGCAGGAACTTTTGATATGCTTCCTCTTTTCCTTCTGCTTCCTTAAATTCCTGTGTCCACCAAGGAGTTCTGATTTTTCTACTCTTGCCGACAACCTTACCACAGGCCTCTGTCTGAATCAATCAATGTTTTCTTCAGGATTTGCCACTGAATCTGCAAGGTTTGATTCCTGTTCTCAAACCCTTTCATTTTTTCTTCAATTTTAACTTGATTAAGACCAAATGGTCACTTTCAATTTCAAATCCTCTTCATATTCTAGTGCCCTGCACCAGTGAGTAAACATCACTATCAACAATAACATAGTCAATGAGAATTTTCTTATTCCTTGCCTCTTCTCGCCATTTGAATTTGTGCACATTTTTATGTTGGAAAATGGTGTTAGTAATAACTAGTCCATGTCCTAAGCAGAAATCCAACAGGTATTTGCTATTATTATTAGCTCTGCTCTATTTAAAATTAACACTTCAGAATGATTATTGACATGACATTAAATATTTCAAGTACTTAAACCCAAAAAATACTCTAGGTTATTTGCCACAATAATAATATTGCTATACAGGAATGCTGTTAAAAATTCACCTTTTACATCTGTCTGTCTGTCTCTAAATGTTTTCTTCCATATACTTGTATTTAGTGCTTTGTATGTAATGTGATTTAGTAATAACTAATTTAAAATACTACATCAGTTTTTTTAAAATTTATTTTGTAGAATTGGTCGATCAGGTCGGTTTGGTAGAAAAGGAGTTGCAATTAACTTTGTGAAGAATGATGATATTAGAATTCTCAGAGATATTGAACAGTATTACAGTACTCAAATTGATGAAATGCCAATGAATGGTAAGCTTGAAATTTTGCTGATGTTGAGTAATGAGGAATTATTTCTAACTCGTTACAAGTGGTTCTATTCAAGTTGTCATTTAAGCTGTTTTTATGTTTCTGTGATAATAATCATGTTGAGCACATAGTTCACACAGCCTCTCCCACTCCCAATCATAAGACTATCTTAAAGCCTATGCTGATCTGCTAACTAGAGCTTTCTGTATAATTTTTTCTTCCCTTCATGCACCTACTTTAATTTCCATTTTTTTTTTTAAATTATTTATTTTTCTCTAAATTTTTGCAACCAATTTCACCACATGCTTCCTTGGCTGAATCAGTCATTGTTTTTGCCAGATTTTTCCATGGTGTGTTTATGATTAAATTCTTGTTTGCAAATACTTTCGTTTTTCCCCAATTATACAAGTGATCTTTAAATGAGCAAAACTGCAGCTAACCGACCACTAACACACTGTATCAGGTTTGTGCTGTTTTTCATAATAAAAATGAAACAACTGCAGAAATTTTCATAAAATGTTTTATTCATTAAAATAAGCACTTTCACAATCTACAACTTTCCCAATGAGATACAAGTTTGTAAATTCCACTTTTGCAAAACATTTTGTCTTTAGAAGTAATAAACCTAGCAACCTCCGCTTAAGAGTGTTTTATTGTGGAACTGTATTTCGCATGGGATTGTCTAGTGCCAAAAAAAAAAAGGTGATAATCACTTGGAGAAATGTCAGGACAATATGGTGGATGTGGGTGTATTTCCATCCTAAAGCACAAATCTCCTCATGGGTAAGTTTTACAGTATGACTTTTTGCATTGTACTGTAAGAATAGCACGTTCTTCTGATTAATAGGCCTGGCTGTTTCTGAAGTAATGCATCCTTGCACACTCTTAAGTTGCATCGAGTAAATCTCAGCTTTAATTGTTTGGCCTGCAGTGAGAAACTAGTAGTGGACTATACCATTTCTAGTACACCATACAAAGCAGTCTTCTAGGGATAAAGTGGTGCCTTTGAAGTGTGCAGTACTAGATCATTTGGTGACAACCGGTGGTAACTTTGCTTCTTGTTAGAGTACAAGGTTCATTTTCATCACAAGTGCAAGTAATCCAAAAATGGCTCATTTTTATGACATGAAAGAAGTGAAAAAAAATGATAGCCTTTGAAGTTTATTATTATCAGTAATGGAGAGTGTTCCTGCACATGGTGCATCAAGTGATTCATCACCAGAAACAAATTTTTTAAACCATTTCTGTTCAGTATGTTCTGCTACTGCATACAAATGCCACCCACACATATCTTATGGGATGCTTCTGAAGCTTTCGAACCGAGTTTAAATTCTTAAAGCAAACAAGCATGAATTACACCAGTTTTAATTGACATTTTAAAAGGGTTCAAAGTCAGAAAAAAGTTCAGTCATATAAAAAAAATTGCGCTTCAAACCACTACAGAATAAAACAATCATTGCTGTGAACTCTATCGAAAACTGCACAAACTATTTTGGTTACCTGATAATTGTACCTTCTGTTATCTGATCAGCAAATTGCTCTTCCACTATGGTTGGATAACTGACTGATTACTGTATTTATATATTTGGGTTTACACTTCACATCTGAGGTATGAACCGAAATTTGATCTTTTCAATGTGGTACACATTTTTATCCTGCTTACCATTAGGTGGTGGTCGCATACAGTTCGAAATGATCTGATCACTCTTGTATACTGGACTGATCTCAGAAAATGAACATTTAACATAAAAACTTTCTTATTTTGCCTATTTTATTTTTCTGTGAATCTATATGCATTTTTATGTTTGGAACATTGGTGTTAGCAATGACTATATCATGATAGATTACTTCTGGATTTTAATGAATATAAATCTGACAGCTACTTATTATCTTATTATTAAATTTGTGCTTTTCTCCAGATTTTCACAAAAGTTTCTTTATTTCTAGGCTTCACTTCCTGCTTTGTTGCCTTCTCTAATAAGAACTGATTTTTCTTTGTCAGCTGCTTGGTCTAGTGGCCCAAAATTCTTCTTCTGTAATAGAACTACAGATTCAAATAAGTCATCAAGTTTCAATTTTGAATTTGTACACATGACAGTTGAAACTCATTAAGATGCTTATTTTAATGGTTAATGATGAATACTGTAGTCATTCTGTACTTGGTGAGAAGTTTACATTCTTGTTTTTGTCCATATATGAGCTAGTGATGAAGGTGTTTCATATACAAACGTTTGTTAGAATAAAATATGGATGAAAACAAATTAAGGATTCATTATATGTTTTGTTTTGTAACACAAATCAAACATATAGTGAATATTATAATGGAGTTAATCTGAGATTGGAACCCTGCAGTCCTAGTATTCTGAAAATGATCAGGCTACCAAAAGTTGGCCTTGTGTAGTGTCAAATTCAGTTTGGCAATTAAATTTATATGGAGTTATAAATGTATAACTTATATATGTTTCAAAAACATTGAAATACATATAATAAATGGATTAATGTTTTGTTCCTTGGAAATTTTGTAATTTTTGGCTTGATGTGAAACCACCATGTATTCTGAATATTTAAAAATGTGTTTTTGGCTTTGTGGATATTACTCATCATCATCATCAAATTCCTGCCATGTACCCTCAAGGGGTGTACAAGATGTGACAGTACTACATGAAAAAATTACATCATTACTAACTTCCTAGCTACAATTTTCCTCCAAATCAGTCTGTTATTTGTCAAGACTCCAACATTATCAGATCTTATATTTCTATCGTCTAAGGCACTTTGTACCGTATCAATCCACCTATATCTTGGTCTTCCTCTGGGTCGTTTTCCTGCCAACCTGGCAGAGAACACTTGTTTTGCTAATCTTTCCTCTCCCATTCTATTTAAGTGACCATACCATCTGAGATTAGCTCTGCTAACGCATTCCTGGATGCTGACAATGTCAAGTTCTTTCCTAATATCCTCATTTTTAATATGATATTGCCATTGATGCCATCTGTTCACGCCTCTAATCTTTCTCAGGACTCTCATATCTGCGGTCTCTAGTCTTTGGTCAAGTGTTTTACTTCTGACCCAGCTCTCAGATCCATAAGTGAAAATTGGTTTGAACACAGTCTTGTATACAGCTAATTTAGTGTTCCGACTAATTTCTTTCTTATTCCATATGAATTTATTCAATTGACTTCCCACGATACCAGCTTTGCTGATTCTGTTGTCTATTTCTATATTTAGTTTACCATCTTCAGTAAAAATTGTGCCTAAGTAGCTGAAATGTTTTACTTGTTCCACAGGTTCTCCATTCACAACACAGTTGACATTTTCAATGATTCTGCCTATTTTCATTGTCTTTGTCTTTTTATTGCTGACCTTCATACCATATCTATTACAACAGCTATTCAATTTAGTCAGAGAATCTTGCAGACTTGTAGCAGATTTATTTAGAAGTATAACATCATCCGCATAAAGCAAAGAGCTGACATTAACATCTCCAATTTTGATATCAGGTTTAATACCACATTCCTTCATAATGTGATCCATATAGATAATGAATAACAGAGGGGATAATGTACATCCTTGTCTCACACCAGATTTAACATTAAACCATCTTCCTGTACTTCCTTCAATTCTAACTGCTGACTCACAACTCAAATAAAGACTAAGTATTGCTTGATATAATGCCCCATTGACACCATATAACTGCAGCGTATTGAATAGCTTCTCTCTTGGCACCTTGTCATATGCCTTTTCCAAATCGACAAAACTTAAATACAGATCTTTGTTATATTCCCATGCTTTCTCAACTATTTGTCGTAAAGTGAAGATCTGATCCTGACAGCCTCTATTTGGCCTGAATCCAGCTTGTTCTTCACCAAGCTTTTCTTCCACAATTCTTCTCAACCGTTTCTCAAGTATACTTGCATAGATCTTGCCAGGAACACTCAGTAGGGAAATACCTCTGTAATTCTCACATTCAGTTTTATTTCCCTTTTTATATATGGGTACTATGAGAGCTCTACTCCAATCATCGGGAATTCGTCCCTCTGTCCAGGCTTTCTGAACTATGCAGTGCAGCCACTGTAAGACTCTTATACCACCATACTTCAGCATTTCTGGTCGAATATCATCTACTCCTGCTGCCTTTCCACATTTCAAGCCTTCGATGGCTTTTTCTACTTCAAGTATGGATATGTATTCTTGACTGCATGCCTGGTCAGTGTTTTTTATCACTATGCTGTCATTACTGCTTGTTTCATTTAGCAGTTTTTCAAAGTAATTACTCCATACTTCAAGGATATCTTTTTCTCCTGTTTTCATTTCACCTTTATCATCTCTAATTCCTTTTACAGCACTCTTTCCTCCATTTCTAAGCTTCTTCAACAACCTCCAGAATATTTTGCCACCTTCTTGATATTTATTTTCTATATTCTTGCCAAAGTCCTCCCATGACTTTTGTTTAGCTAGTTTTACACACTGTTTAGCTTTCTTACATTTGTCTCTGTATTCTGTAAGAGTAAAAGCTGACTTATTTGCCAGGAACTTTTGATATGCTTTCTTCTTTTTCTTCACTGCCTTTTTAACTTCCTGTGTCCACCAGGGAGTTCTGATTTTTTTATCCTTGCACACAACCTCACCACATGCCTCTCTGGCAGAATCAATCAATGTTTCCTTCAGAGTTTGCCACTGAATCTCCAAGGTTTGATTCCTGTTCTCAAACTCTTTCATTTTCTTTTCAATAATATTTCTGTATTTTAGTCTACAGTTCACATCTGAGAGCTGCTCAACT
This sequence comes from Typopeltis vanoorti, assembly GCF_054136105.1. NCBI lineage: Eukaryota > Metazoa > Arthropoda > Arachnida > Uropygi > Thelyphonidae > Typopeltis > Typopeltis vanoorti. Next base: position 53,387,810 of record NC_143565.1, read on the forward strand.
TTTATTCGCTTTAAAACTTTCTTACATGTTATTCTTTTCAATATGAAATTCAATTTTATCCTGCTCAAGACTAAATAGTGATCACTTCCAATTTCAAATCCTCTGTACACTCTGGTGTCCTGCACCAGGGAGAAAACATCACTATCAACAATAACATAGTCAATGAGACTTTTCTTATTCCTAGCCTCTTCTCTCCATGTGAATTTGTGCACATTTTTATGTTGGAACATGGTGTTAGTAATAACCAGTCCATGTCCTGAGCAGAAATCCAACAGATATTTGCTATTATTATTAGCTTTGCTCTTTTCTCCAAATTTTCCCAAAATATTTTTGTATGTCTCACAATCAATTCCTACTCTACTATTTAGATCCCCAACAAGGACCAACTTTTCCTTTTTCATTGTGTCAGTTGCTTTTTCTAAAGCCTCAAAAAATTCCTCCACTTCTACCTTAGTAGAACCTTCTGTGGGACCATAGGCACAAATAAGTCTCATTGTCCAGTTCCCCATTCTCATATTTGCCCACATTACTCTACTTGAGACTGCCTGCCATTCAAGAAGATTAGCCTCGTATTTTGTGTTGAATACTATGGCTACTCCTTCTTTTCCTTGATTGTCATTGCCTGAATATAACATTTTGTATTTATTGCTCAGAAAGATCTCGCCAGTTTTGGTCTTTTTTGTTTCAGTCACCCCTATTATGTCGATCTGGTACTTATCTAATTCCTCAGCTAGCTCCATTTCTTTGCCATTCAGGCTTCTTACATTGATAGTACCGATCTTTAACTCTGGTGATGTTGAGTTGGGGTTTGTTTTCAGATTTGTTCCAGTAGCTGACTTTTTGCTGTTCGCCCTGGTTCCCTGGCAAAAACAACGGGGGCCTTGTTTAACCGGGCGACGCCCCAGCCGGCATGAAATTTTGTCATGTTGTACCATCATTTTTTATTTTGGTTTAACCAATAAGAATACAATTTGGTCGGCTAAATCCCAAATTGTCAGCCCATCCTCGTTCGTTCAGTATCAAAGTAGATACCCAACAGGGTGCACCACGAGAAGGTGAGGATTGGACATTAGGTCAGAAGCCCTGGTCGGTTCTCCGCATTCCTTTAAAGGCTATGTGGAGGTCTCCTCTCAGTTATACAGCTTTGACCCTTAAGCACCCCGTGGATATTACTGATGAATGAAAATAACAGATATTTGTTGGTTCAGAGAGAATACATGCAGGATGTATCATAAGTATAGTTTGATTAATTATTCAGGATATTAACAGTTAAAATTCTACTTTAAGTAGCATAGAGTAGTTTTCTGGTTTAAAGCAGTCATGGAAGACAGGTATTTTTTTATGTTCAAATAAATGTGGTTGATATGATAGATTTTTTTATGCACTATAAATGGAAAAATGAGGTAGTGAAAATGATTATTTGTTCATAGGTTAATGATAAACTTTGTCAGTGTGATTTCTTGATCTGATAAGCATATAATATGACATGATAAGTTTAGAATATGTTATTTATTTCTATCATGGTCTTTACTAAAAGCTTGCTTTTTAGATAATGAAAAGTACATCAAAACTGACTTATATTGCATGTAGTGCACGCAATGGTGCAATAAATAAGTCACTTTTGATTAATTCATATTAATCACACAGAATATCTTGCTTTATTCAAAACATAACCATCTATGTATTATTATGCATCAAAATATATGAGGGACTGAACATAATGCTTTGGTCTTTGATAAAAGAATATCAAGTGAAAGTTTCTTATGGCATCTGATTAAAATCTGAGGTGACTTCTGCTAAATTAATATATAAGTGTAACCAAAGTTTACAAGTCAAGTATCATTATGACTAGGCTACTTATACACATCTACGAATAATTGTCTGGACACTTTAGCAATTTACAGTTGATACCAGCAGGCAAGCTCTAATATCGGGTATGTTCACCTTTGGCTTTGATCACCTCCTGCACCTTTTGAGGGAGATTTTCCACCAATGTGCGGCAGACATCAGATGGAATTTGTTTCCATCCCTCCATCAAAGCAGCACTGAGTTCAGTGACAGATCAAGGATGAGCTGTTCTAGACCTCAATTGCCTCTCAAATTTGTCCCACAGGTATTCAATGGGGTCTATACAGGCCAGGTTTTACACCAAATCTCTTCATGCTATTCCATAAAAGCTGCAGCTTTGTGGCATGCAGCATTGTTGTCTTAATAGTAACATGGGTCCGTTCCATAAAAACTCCACAGTGCAGGCAGCACCTGATTATCCAGAATACCAAGGTACTGACAAAAACAAAGATCTGTACTAAAGTCTTCTACATCTGGAAAAGGCATATGACAAGGTGCCAATAGAGAAGCTATTCAAAATGCTGCATTTGTATGGTGTCAATGGGGCATTATATCAAACAATACTTAGTCTTTATTTGAGTTGTAAGTCAGCAGTTAGAATTGAAGGAAGTGCAGGAAGATGATTTAATGTAAAATCTGATGTCAGACAAGGATGTACGTTATCCCCTCTGTTATTCATTATCTGTATGGATCACATCATTAAACCTGATATCAAAATTGCAGATGTTAATCTCAGCTCTTTGCTTTATGCGAACGATTTATACTTCCAAATAAATCCACTACAAGTCTGCAAGATTCCCTGACTAAATTGAATAGCTGTTGTAATAGATATGGTATGAAGGTCAGCAATAAATAGACAAAGAGAATGAAAATAGGCAGAATCATTGAAAATGTTAACTGTGTTGTGAATGGAGAACCTGTGGAACAAGTAAAACATTTCAGGTACTTAGGCACGATTTTTAGTGAAGATGGTTGGGATTTAGCCGACCAAATTGTATTCATATTGGTTAAACCAAAATATAAAATGATGGTATGACATGACAAAATTTCATGCCGGCTGGGGCGTCGCCCAGTTAAACAAGGCCGCCATTGTTTTCGCCAGGGAACCAGGGTGAACAGCGAAAAGTCAGCTACTGGAACAAATCTGAAAACAAACCCCAACTCAACATCATCAGAGTTAAAGATTGGTACTATCAACATAAGAAGCCTGAATGGCAAAGAAATGGAGCTAGCTGACGAATTAGATAAGTACCAGATCGACATAATAAGGATGACTGAAACAAAAAAGACAAAAATTGGTGATCTTTCTGAGCAATAAATACAAAATGTTATATTCAGGCAATGACAATCAAGGAAAAGGAGGAGTAGCCATAATATTCAACACAAAATACGAGGCTAATCTTGAATCGCACTCAGTCTCAAATAGAGTAATGTGGGTAAATATGAGAATGGGGAACTGGACAATGAGACTTGTTTGTGCCTATGGTCCCACAGAAGGTTCTACTAAGGTAGAAGTGGAGGAATTTTTTGAGGCTTTAGAAAAAGCAACTGACACAATGAAAAAGGAAAAGTTGGTCCTGTTGTGGATCTAAATAGCAGAGTAGGAAATGATTGTGAGACATACAAATATGTTTTGGGAAAATTTGGAGAAAAGAGCAAAGCTATAATAATGGCAAATATCTGTTGGATTTCTGCTCAGGAAATGGACTGGTTATTACTAACACACCATGTTTCAACATAAAAATGTGCACAAATTCACATCGAAAGAAAAGGCATGGAATAAGAAAAGTCTCATTGACTATGTTATTGTTGATAGTGATGTTTTCTCCCTTTCGCAGGACACCAGAGTGTACAGAGGATTTGAAATTGGAAGTGATCACAATTTAGGCTTGAGCAGGATAAAATTGAATTTCATATTGAAAAGAATAACATGTAAGAAAGTTTTAAAGCGAATAAAAGTTGAGCAGCTCTCAGATGTGAACTGTACACTAAAATACACAAAGATTATCGAAGAAAAAATGAAAGTTTAAGAACAGGAATCAAACCTTGGAGATTCAGTGGCAAACTCTGAAGAAAACATTGATTGATTCTGCCAGAGAGGCATATGGTAAGGTTGTCTGCAAGGATAAAAAAAAATCAAAACTCCATGGTGGACACAGGAAGTTAAAGAGGCAGTGAAGAAAAAGAAGAAAGCATATCAAAAGTTCCTGTTAAATAAGTCAGCTTGTGCTCTTAGAGAATACAGAGACAAATGCAAGAATGCTAAACACTGTGTAAAACTAGATAAACAAAAGTCATGGGAGGACTTTGGTAATAATATAGAAAATAAATATCAAGAAGGTAGCAAAATATTCTGGAGGTTGTTGAAGAAGCTTAGGAATGGAGGAAAGAGTGCCGTAAAGGGAGTTAGAGATGATAAAGGTGACATGAAAACGGGAGAAAAAGATATAATTGATGTATGGAGTAATTACTTTGAAAAACTGCTAAATGAAACAAGTGGTGATGATAGCATAGTGGTAAAAAACACTGACCATGCATGCAGTCAGGAATACATATCCATACTTGAAGTAGAAAAAGCCATCAAAGGCTTGAAATGTGGAAAGGCAGCAGGGGTAGATGATATTCGATCAGAAATGCTGAAGTATGGTGGTATAAGAGTCTTACAGTGGCTGCACTGCATAGTTCAGAAACACTGGACAGAAGGACGAATTCCCAATGATTCGAGTAGAGCTCTCATTGTGCCTATATATACAAAGGGAAATAAAACTGAATGTGAAAATTACAGCGGTATTTCCCTACTGAGTGTTCCTGGCAGATCTATGCAAGTATACTTGAGAAACGGTTGAGAAGAATTGTGGAAGAGAAGCTTGCTGAAGAACATGCTGGATTCAGGCCAAATAGAGGTTGTCACGATGAAATCTTCACTTTAAGACAAATAGTCGAACAAGCATTGGAATATAACAGAGATTTGTATTTAAGTTTTGTCTATTTGGAAAAGGCATATGACAAGGTGCCAAGAGAGAGAGAAGCTATTCGATACGCTACAGTTATATGGTGTCAATGGAGCATTATATTTTGTCTTTATTTGAGTAAGTCAGCAGTTAGAATTGAAGGAAGTACAGGAAGATGGTTTAATGTTAAATCTGGTGTGAGACAACGATGTACATTATCCCCCTCTGTTATTCATTATCTATATGGATCACGTTATGAAGGAAAGTGGTATTAAACATGATATACAAATTGGAGATGTTAATGTCATCTCTTTGCTTTATGCGGATGATGTTATACTTCTAAATAAATCTGCTACAAGTCTGCAAGATTCTCTGACTATATTGAATAATTGTTGTAATAGATATGGTATGAAGGTCAGCAATAAAAAGTCAAAGACAATGAAAATAGGCAGAATCATTGAAAATGTCAACTGTGTTGTGATTGTCGAACCTGTGGAACAAGTGAAACATTTCAGCTACTTAGGCACGATTTTTTATGAAGATGGTAAATTAAATATAGAAATAGACAACAGAATCAGCAAAGCTGGTATGGTAGGAAGTCGATTGAATAAATTCACATGGAATAAGAGAGAAATTAGTTGAAACACTAAATTTGCTGTATACAAGACAGTGTTCAAACCGGTTTTAAATTATGGATCTGAGAGCTGGGTCAGAAGGAAAACTCTTGACCAAAGACTAGAGACTGCAGATATGAGAAAGATTATAGGCATGAACAGATGGCATCAATGGCAATATCATATTAAAAACGAGGATATTAGGAAAGAACTTAACATTGTCAACATCCAGGAATGCGTTAGCAGAGCTAATCTCAGGTGGTATGGTCACTTAAACAGAATTGGCGAAGAAAGATTAGCAAAACAAGTGTTCTCTCCAGGTTGGCTGCAGAATGACCCAGAGGAAGACCAAGATATAGGTGAATTGATACGGTACAAAGTGCCTTAGACGATAGAAATATAAGATCTGATAATATTGAAGTTTACAAGTAACAGACTGATTTGGAGTAACATTGTATATAGGAAGTTAGTAATGAAATAATTTTTTTCATGTAATAGTATCATATCCTGTATACCCCTTGAAGGTACATGGCAGGAATTTGATGATGATGATGACAACAGAATCAACAAAGCTGTTATGGTAGGAAGTCAATTGAATAAATTCATATGGAATAAGAGAGAAATTAGTCAGAACACTAAATTGTCTGTATACAAGACAGTGTTCAAACCAGTTTTAACTTATGGATCTGAGAGCTGTGTCAGAAGTAAAACACTTGACCGAAAACTAGAGACTGCAGATATGAGAATCCTGAGAAAGATTATAGGCATGAACAGATGGCTTCAATGGCAATATCATATTAAAAATGAGGATATTAGGAAAGAACTTGACATTGTCAACATCCAGGAAAGCATTAGCAGAGCTAATCTCAGGTGGTATGGTCACTTAAACAGAATGGGCGAGGAAAGATTAGCAAAACAAGTGTTCTCTGCCAGGTTGGTAAGAAAACGATCCAGAGGAAGACCAAGATATAGGTGGATTGATACGGTACAATGTGCCTTAGACGATGGAAACATAAGATCTGATAATGATGATATTGGAGTCTTGACAAGTAATAGACTGATTTGGAGGAAAATTGTAGATAGGAAGTTAGTAATGATGTAAATTTTTAATGTAGTACTATCATATCCTGTACACCCCTTGAGGGTACATGTCAGCAATTTGATGATGAGATGAGTGTTCTTTGGCAGGAAAAAGACCCAGAGGAAGACCAAGATATAGGTGGATTGATATGGTACAATGTGCCTTAGACAATAGAAATATAAGATCTGATAATGTTGGAGTCTTGACAGGTAACTGATTGATTTGGAGGAAAATTGTAGTAGGAAGTAAGTAATGATTTGGATTTTTCATGTAATATCCTGTACTTGAGGGTACATGGCAGGAATTTGATTATGATGATCAAGGTACTGAGCTGCCCTAGCTGAATGCATCCTACACCATTACTCCTTCACCACCAAACTTTACTGTGGGCACAATACACTGTGATAACAAGCATTCACCAGGCTGCCTCCATATCACAACCTGCCATCAGACTGGAATCAGGTGAACCTTGATTCATCGCTCCAGAGTACTGTTTTCCACTGGTCATTGGTCCAGTTTGCATGCTCTTTGCAGCAGGCCAGACGAGCCAATTTGTTCGTTGTTATGATGTTCAGCTTGTGTAGATGCCACTGCTCTTCTGTGGAAATCCAGTAAGTGGAGTTCTTTTCGTACAGTATTAGTGCTCACCATGGTGTTTCTGGAACTCATCATGGATGGTCTATCCCGATTGTAGCTGGTTTTTGCTTTCCACCTTCCTGTCCCTGTCAATCATTTTTGATGGCCACCCTGGGTGTTTTCTTGCAATAATGATGCCAGAACATCTCCATTTGTTGATCACATCACCAACCATTGATTTTGGATGCTCCAGTTGAGCTGCAATGGCACATATGGACATGCAACCAATGTGACAGCCCACTATGACAATACATCTCTCGAAGTCACTGAATTCACATCATGTTTCCATACCATCTGTATTCAACTGCTCCAATGAAATACTGCTTCCTACTATCTGTACAATGGTTTTTTATGTTATTAACAAACCTGGAATGTTCCACAACTTCAATTACAGGGGTGTCCAGACAGTTATTGGTAGATAGTGTATACAGGGGCTGTTGACTTCAATAATGCATAGCATTATGTGCATCTGAAAGGAAGTGTGCTTTGCAATTTAAATGAAGTTCAGCATCTAAAAAGTAACCTTGTCATGAAGATACTTCACTCCTGAAAATTGTTTGCTTACACTTTGATAAGGGATTAGGCAAGAATATTTTCTTGTCAAGTATAATTTACTTTGTAACCAAGTGAAATCTACAATTATTATTTGTGTTTTGTTTTGAAGGAATGTTTTATAGGGCTTTGTTATATCATAGCATTTTCTAGTTTTATGATAAAAATAGAATGCTAACATTAAAATCAAATACTACCAACAAGCTGACCCTAGTTTTTCAATATTCTTTTTTACTCCCATCCATGAATATTACCTTGTGTATAATCACAGCTGTAATCATTGTTATAGTGCAATATGATCTTTGCTGTCCTTGCACCATAAACTAACCAACCCAATCATGAAAGGTTATAACCTATAGTACATTAGTACTAATGATTTTTTAAAATTTTATTTATTAATATTTTTTACATAATGCAGAAAGCAGGGACATTGACGTTTTTCAGGCTTCCAGTAAGTGGGACAGTGGGCTCACACTGTGTTGAAGTTCATCTCTTATCTAAATACAATCACAGGCATCCATACCTGGCAGGGACTGAACCTGTTGGTTGGAGAGCAAGTATGTTAATCACTCAGCCAGTCAGCCTTACAAGTGTGGCAAGAATGATTGATGTGGAGTTATTATTTATTTTACTATTATATGTGTGTGTGTGTGTGTTACTAACAGTAACACAATTCTTTTGTTATGTTTTTAGATCAAGGAATTATTTTTTTTGTAAATATGAACTCCAGAACACATAATACACTGATGTATAGGACTTGATTGTTTTGAATTTTGGCCAAAGCAGAATGGCTTTGAGGCTGGTATGTTATATTATATTGTAATATATTTTTGAAGTCTTCATGAACTATCCTTTGAAATTGTTGCTTAATACTTTGACACAAGGTAATGTATAATAAGTGAAGACTGTGCGTCGGCCTGGTTGGCTGAGTGGTTAGCATATCCACTCTCCAGCTTGTGGGTTCGAATCTCACCAAGGACATGGATGTTTGTGATGGTCCTACTAACCAATTACCATGTGTACTGATGTGACCTGTGTCCTGTTACAGTATAACCCTTGATGTCTTTGTGCCACAAAAAATGAAAAATTGAATGAAGGTTGTGCTGTGATGCAGATTTGGGGGGAAGCAGTACCATTTTAGACATTACAACAGGCTGCTCAATGGCTGTCTGCAAGTACAGTACATTCTTGAAATCAGCATAAAGGGCTCTTTAAATGTTGTGGGGCTGTCCTATCCCAAAATAGCTTCTTGGGTTTGGGGGAAAGAGACGGACATTGAAGTTGAGCTACCAGAAGGAACTGTATGAAGTTTAATGGTTTTAGTTTTCACTGTTTTGGAGATTATTTGAATTCAACCAACCAAATGGATGACATTTAGACAAAAAAAAAAAAAGAGAGAGAGAGAAATTAATAATACATATTATGGAATATTGATGCATTTATATTTTTTGATATATTATTTAATCATATCTTCTGAATTTTTTTGCAGTGGCTGACCTCATTTGAACTGTTAGAAGATCTGGGAATTTTCTCAGTGTGCTGTTATCTCATGTTGTATGTAATAAATGTTTTTATTTATAAACCAGGCCCTTTTTTTTTTTTTTTGAGTAGTTTTTTGAATTACTTATTCACATTGTAATGCACACATCATGGTAATAAATCAGATAAATGCCATGTAATATTGGCAACCACTTTTATTTAAAATGGCTGCAGATACCATTCTATTATCTTGATACCAGAAGAAGAATTTACAAAGTAACTATTTGTAGATTTTTAATCTACCAATATCACAGATGTTTATCATGCTTAGGTAGTGGCTGCAACATTCACCACTTAGGCAGTTGCTATGTGTATCTTAAACCCAAGGTAAAAAAACTTTCTACATCTTTCTCTCATCCAGAGATTTTTATTAATAAGGTCGAGCACCTTTTGGCTACTTGTATATGAGATATATGTGACTTCTGCATTACTTCAACCTTCATATATCTCCCAGGTCTTGCTCCCACTGATGAGACTTCAATAAAGGTCAAAACCGGTCTGGGTAGTGACCCTTCTCATTATGCATAGCATAGCATTAGACACGTCTAAAAGGGGTGTGTGTGGGGGGTTATCATGTTTATCATGCTTAGGTAGTGGCTGCAACATTCACCACTTAGGCAGTTATGCGTATCCTTAATGTATAATAAACCCAAGGTAAAAAAACTTTCTACATCTTTCTCTCATCCAGAGATTTTTATTAATAAGGTCGAGCACCTTTTGGCTACTTGTATATGAGACATATCTAACTTCTGCATTACTTCAACCTTCATATCTCTCCCGGGTCTGGCTCCTACTGATGAGACTTCAATAAAGGTCAAAACCGGTCTGGGTAGTGACCCTTCTTATTATGCATAGCATAGCATTAGACACGTCTAAAAGGGGGGGGGGGGTGCTTTGCATTATGAGATACATAGTTAAGGCAAGATATATAAAGTCATTAGCTTCTATATACAAGTAGCTCAGGCGTGAATATATTTCATGCACAAAACATTGTTTTGCTTCCTAACAAAAAAGATTAAAACCAAGTATATAATTTCTTGGTATCTTTAACATATAATAAACCCAAGGTAAAAATTTTTTCTACATATATATATCAATAAATCTGTTCCATTAATCTTTGGGAAAGGCAAAGTGAGAGACTGTTCCAATTCTGCATAGCACTGTCCATGAACCTAAAATAGGCATGAGGCAGAAACTGATGCCTGTGCAAGAGGAATTGAAGTGGATATTTGAGTGAGAGATCATCATTAATTAGCCAGATTGCCCTCTTTTGGATGGAATTGAGCAATCTTAGAATTTTGGTGCACCATCCCAAATATGGTAGCAATATTCCTGGTTGGGTGAATTTGGGAAATATAGGGTTAGCAACTATGAAAATATGTAGTGTCTTGTGCAAAAAAGTACACAGAATTTTTTTTGACAGCTACAGAAGCGACAGTTGAAATGTGGTTGTGCCAGGAAAGATTGAAGATGCAGATCAGTCCAAGAAGAGAAATCTCATTATGTTTGGATATCTCAGTATTATTATTGAAGGTAAGGGGGAGGGATGCGAGCTCTTTTTTGCAAGAAATCAGACAGGACTGAGTTTTGGCGACATTGAAGTTTTCGAGTTCAGGTTAAGATCATTCTCAAGATCCGCCACTGGTTGTGGTGGATCTTGAGAATTCTAATACTTCATCACTACAAGGTTTATCAAATGAAAATCAGCAAAGCTATTGGATAGGATTGGGAGTCTGTGAGAGTAGATTGTTTATATACAAGAGGAAGAGAGTGGGTGAATGAACAGAACCTTTAGGTACTCCTGCATTGGTGGGGAAATTTGAGGAGAGGAAACCATCCACCATGACATGTAGTGAGTGACCAGTGAGAAAGTTGGCAATCCAGTTGCAGAGTGTTGAAGGTAGACCATAGGGTGGCAGTTTATTAAGTGCCAAACCCAATCATGTGCCTTTGAAATGTTGAGGGCAACCACATGAGTTTCTCCAAATTTTTCCATGGCTGAGTCCAGATGTTGTTGTGAAATCAAGATTAGCTGTAGATTGCAAGCTGATTAGTTGGTAGGTCTCTGGGTGGTTCAAGAGTTTAGATAGAACAGAAGTGAGAGCAATTGGATGGTAGTTCATTGATTGACTATTATCACCTTTGGGATGGCTAGATGTAAACCTGTTTCCATGTTGTAGGATAGATGCTAGTTGAAGAGGCAATAGAGGATGGGTGTTAGTTCTGGAGCACATTTTTTTAACAAAATAGATGGGATACCATCAGGACCAGATGCCTTGTTTGTGTTCAAGTTATTAAGGATTTTTCATATTTCTTTTGGGCAGAAGACTGGGTTACTTGGAGTGAGTCATTCTTAGTGAAGTGGAGGAATCTTTTTCAGGTCATCAGTGCAGGAATTGGAAGAGAAGAGTGATTCCAGTAAGCTGGCCTTTTTTTTTTAGGTGAGATAACTGCAGTATCATCTGGAAGTGAGAACGGTAGATACCTGGGTGAGTAGAAGTTGCACCCAGTGGCCTTGGCAAGAGACCAGGAGGAACAACTGCCATTTGCAGGAGGTGAGTTTGCAGCATTTAACCCTTTCAAAGTTGCAGAGTGAGCAGCTGAAGTTTTGGTCTTCAGCCATTTGTGGTAAACAGATTTTTTTCTTTTATAGTGTTTGCACACGTTTTTTGAGAACCGAGGTTTGAGTAGCAGCTGAGAATTTGGAGTGGAATAAGGGTTCTAAGCCTGCATTCCTGTGCAGATGATTTCTGTTATTCAGTTTCAGCAGATGTTTGGATCAGGAGGAATAGGTCATGGAGGTTTTTCTGTGGCAAAAGAGACTTGTATGAGTTTGTGATCCGAGGTATCAAGAGCACAGTATACTTGGAAGGGGAGCTTGTTAGGAAGAGGTCAAATTGGAGGGGATTGTCAGGTATTCTTGTAGGAAGATTGATCTTTAATAGGTCATTGCTGATGGCAGGCACCCTCAGCATCCCTGCCTGCTTGATTGGTGAAACTCAAAGATGACCTCACTATTTTGGTGTTTCAACTGCAGAAGTCAAGCTTTAGAGAGAGAGGATAGTAAGAGGTCAGAGTTGGAAGATTGCTAGAGAAAGCATACTGTTATTACATCACACCTCCAAAAGTCCAAAGACTCATCAAGGGAGAGCACATACTCTACAACTCTCCGTTTCTGCCACTCAGTCCACACTATAGCAAACTGCATCATCTACACCAGCACCATCTATTGCACCACCACCACTAGTATTTTCACAGACAATCACAAACATTCATGCTCACGCTAGGATTGGAAACCCCCAACCTTTTGACTGGAGAGCAGATACGCTAACCAGGCCGGCAAAGGGCAGATCCATTTGGTAAGGAAATTTTGAGATAGACCAGATCAAACGGGATCTCCGGCATGTTTTTCAGTTTTGATGAATGCACAAGTGCTGCCCTTGTGGCAGAAAGAACTGTGTAATGTTTAACTTTTTTGTAGAAGAATTTTTTTGATCTTCAGTAAAATCACATTTCTTTGTGTTGTGATCCATTGTATTTAGTGAGGTGTGACAGACTTGCAAACATACTTCCCACACAGAGGGAACTTGAGCTCCTATCCATATGTGGCCTCAACAGTTCCCTGTGCAGATACAATATTTGATTTACCTCCATTCATGAACTGGAAAATCATGGTGGCAGGATTTGACACTAGCTGATTGGGAACCCTCCAGATTTGTTACTGACTGGTTTCGGTCCCATGTACTAACCAATAGCCAGCATGCAGAACTGTTTTATTGCTGTCCCCTCGAATGGGTGAGGGTAAAGATTTCAGGGGCTGTTTGAGAATTGTTAGATTGTTTGGGAATAGTTCAAGATTTTCTAGATTACATAGCAAGGTAATTGTTAGCTTTTTAAATGGGCCTTCTGAGTTAATGTAGACACTTCATGTTAAATAAAAATCTCATTGAATAACTATATGAAACATTTTTACCAGTACTTGCAATCATTGATAACTCAGCTAATGCTACATGCCTATTGCCATAAAAATTAAGCAATTATCACTGAAATTTGAAATAGGGATTTTCTTAAATTACTATTATTTTTTATGCTCATAGTCTTCATTTCTTAAATTCAATAATTCATCTATAGATAGAATGAGTATATTTGAAATCCTTCATACGAAATATACAATCTTCTAAGACACTTTTTACTGTATCAATCCACCTATATCTTGACCATGTGGAAAGGCTTATGTGTTTATCGTACATGCAAGTCAAAGAGATTGTTCCTGGAATCAACAGAAGCTTTAAAACATACTCCAAACCCTCAACAAGTATGGCTGTATAAATCTACCAAAGATTTGGGAGGCAGTAATCCTAAGACCAAATTAATCCCTGATCTCTCTGTCTCTTTTTTTTTTTTTTTCCTTAAACTTAGATGGCACTTAATTAAGACATTAGTCTTTGTGTAGCACACTACATTTGCTTATACTAGTCAAACTTTTCCAACATTCCTGGATACTGACAATGTGAAGTTCTTTCCTAATATCCTCGTTTTTAATATGGTATTGCCATTGATGCCATATCTATTCATGCCCTAATCTTACAACTCTCATATCTGCAGTCTCTAGTCTTTCATCAAGTATTTTATTTCTAAACCAGCTCTCAGATTCATAAGTTAAAATTGTCTTGAACACTGTATAGTATACAGCTAATTTAGTGTTTTGGCTAATTTCTCTCATTCCATATAAATTTATTCAGTTGACTTCCAACCATACCAGCTTTGTTGATTCTGTTGTCTATTTCCATATTTAATTTACCATCTTCACTAAAAATCGTTTGGTAGCCGAAATGTTTTACTTGTTCTATAGGTTCTCCATTCACAATGCAGTTGATATTTTCAATGTTTCTCATATTTTCATTGTCTTTGTCTTTTTAATGCTGACCTTCATACCATATCTATTACAAGTTATTCAATTTAGTCAGGAATCTTGCAGACTTGTAGCGAATTTATTTAGAAGTATAACATCATCTGCATATCAATAATAAACTGCACATCTAATATCAAAAGCAAAGAGCTGAGATTAACATCTCCAATTTTGATATCAGGTTTAATACCACTTTCCTTCATAATGTGATCCATATAGATAATGAATAACAGAGGGGGATAATGTACATTCTTGCTGACACCAGATTTAGCATTAAACCACCTTCCTGTACTTCCTTCAATTCTAACTGCTTATTTATAATTCAAATAAAGACTCTATTGTATTAAGCAATTTACTATTATATTATATTATTATATTAAGCAATAAGTATTGCTTAATATAATGCCCCATTGACACCATATAACTTCAGCATTTTGAATATCTTCTCTCTTGGCAACTTGTCATATGCCTTTTCCAGATCTGCAAAACTCAAATACATATCTTTTGTTATATTCCCATGATTTCTCAACTTATCTAGCATAAAGTGAAAATATGATCCTGACAACCTCTATATGGCCTGAATCCAGCTTGTTCTTCACCATGCTTCTCTTCCACAATCCTTCTCAACCGTTTCTCAAGTATACTTGCATAGGTCTTGCCAGGAACACTCAGTAGGGAAATACCTCTGTAATTCTCACATTCAGTTTTATTTCCCTTTTTATATATGAGTACTATGAGAGCTCTACTCCAATCATTGGGAATTCATACCTCCGTCCAGGCTTTCTGAACTATTCAGTACCACTGTAAGACTCTTATACCACCATACTTGGGCATTTCTGGTCGAATATCATCTACTCCTGCTGCATTTCCATATTTCAGGCTTTTGATGGCTTTTTCTACTTCAAGTATGGATATATATTCCTGACTGTATGCCTGTTGAATGTTTTTTACCACTGTGCTATCACTGCTTGTTTCATTTAGCAATTTTTTGAAGTAATTATTCCATATTTCAAGGATATCTTTTTCTCCTGTTTTCATGTCACCTTTATCATCTCTAGTTCCTTCTACAGCACTCTTTCCTCCATTTCTGAGCTTCTTCAACAACCTCCAGAATATCTTGCCACCTTCTTGATATTTATTTTCTATGTTCTTACCAAAGTCCTCTCATGACTTTTGTTTAGCTAGTTTTACACAGTGTTTAGCTTTCTTACATTTGTCTCTGTATTCTCTATGATTGTCATACCTCTATATACAAAAATATTTTGGGAAAATTTGGAGAAAAGAGCAAAGCTAATAATAATGGCAAATACCTGTTGGATTTCTGCTCAGGACATGGACTAGTTATTATTAATACCATGTTCCAACATAAAAATGTGCACAAATTCACATAGAGAGAAGAGGCAAGGAATAAGAAAAGTCTCATTGACTATGTTATTGTTGATAGTAATGTGTTTTCCCTGGTGCAAGACACCAGTGTACAGAGGATTTGAAATTGGAAGTGATCACCATTTAGTCTTGAGTAGAATAAAATTGAATTACATATTGAAAAGAATAACATGTAAGAAAGTTTTAAAGCGAATAAAAGTTGAGCAGCTCTCAGATGTGAACTGTAGACTAAAATACACAAATATGATTGAAGAAAAAATCAAAGAGTTTGAGAACAGCAACCAAACCTTGGAGATTCAGTGGCAACCCCTGAAGAAAACAGATTGATTCAGCCAGAGAGGCATGTGGTGAGGTTATCTGTAAGGATAGAAAAACCAGAACTCCATTGTGGACGGAGGAAGTTAAAGAGGCAATGAAAGAAAAGAAGAAAGCATATCAAAAGTTACTGGCAAACAGTCAGCTAAGAGCACAAGCTCTT
The DNA here is from genome assembly GCF_054136105.1 of Typopeltis vanoorti. Classification (NCBI taxonomy): domain Eukaryota; kingdom Metazoa; phylum Arthropoda; class Arachnida; order Uropygi; family Thelyphonidae; genus Typopeltis; species Typopeltis vanoorti. The sequence continues at coordinate 53,403,804 of NC_143565.1, forward strand.
AGCTGACTGTTTTCCCTGGTGTCTTGCACCAGGGAAAACACATTACTATCAACAATAACATAGTCAGTGAGACTTTTCTTATTCCTTGCCTCTTCTCTCTATGTGAATTTGTGCACATTTTTATGTTGGAACATGGTATTAATAATAACCAGTCCATGTCCTGAGCAGAAATCCAACAGGCATTTGCCATTATTATTAGCTTTGCTCTTTTCTCCAAATTTTCCCAAAATATTTTTGTATGTCTGACAATCATTTCCTACTCTGCTATTTAGATCCACAACAAGGACCAACTTTTCCTTTTTCATTGTGTCAGTTGCTTTCTCTAAAGCCTTAAAAAATTCCTCCACTTCTACCTTAGTAGAATGTTCTGTGGGACCATAAGCACAAATAAGTCTCATTGTCTAGTTCCCCATTATCATATTGCCCACATCACTCTACTTGAGACTACCTGCTATTCAAGAATATTAGCCTCGTATTTTGTGTTGAATGTTATGGCTACTCCTTCTTTTCCTTGATTGTCATTGCCTGAATATAACATTTTGTATTTATTGCTCAGAAAGATATCACCAATTTTTGCCTTTTTTTGTTTCAGTCATCTCTATTATGTTGATCTGGTACTTGTCCAATTCCTCAGCTAGCTCAATTTCTTTGCCATTCAGACTTCTTATGTTGATAGTAGTGATCTTGAACTCTGGTGATATTGATTTTTTAAAATTTAACTAGTAAAATTTTGGTCATTCTTAAATGGCATGATAATATTTGCATATTCGCACCATGTTAGTAGAATTTTAATGATAAAGTTCATTTTCACTTTTTCAAACTCATAGGGACCACAAGAATAGTTACATTGGATGGTTTGCTGTAGTGAATTTCTTTTAGTACAGAACTGTATCTCTGGCATTTTGTTGAGGACTTTTCAATAGCTTCATCTTAGGATTTTTGCTCACCTCATACCTAGGGATTCTGGTAGCCCTGCATTATTAACTCTGACACAGACTGGAAAATGTTACTGCAGTTTTCAGACTGAAGCTGTTGGCTGAACTGAACATTTATTTACAGCTCTTGGGATTGTCATCCATTGTTTTAAGAGTAATTGCTGATATTTGACTACAATTAATTTAACTACTTTGGTCACACTGATTCTACAAAATCGATTTCTTCAGGAATAGTTTGTTATAATGGATAGTTTTTTATAGTGAATTTCTTAAGCATCACATGTGTGATGCTTTTGTTGGACCTTTAGTTTATTATAATGGTATTTGATGTTGAGAAAGTTGTATTAGTATCTCAGCTGCAGACATTGGATGTCTGTGGCTCAGTCAGTTATTAAGCGCACCTAATGTGTGTGAGATTTCAAGTGGCATCTTCATTGTTGATTTGGAACGTGTGTGCAATGAATGAGTAAATGAATTTTTTAATATGCTCTAATTAGGTTTGTCATCAGCATCAGATCGTGAAAATTTTGTGTTGGCTTATTAGTCAGGTGCTACACTAGGTTGCCTGAACCATGACTGATTTTTACCAGTATTAAAGTCAATATGTCAACTACTTATGTTGATGTGTTTATCAGTCTATGAGACATGGCAAAAAAAAAAACTTATACATATTATTGTTGACACTAAATTATTTTCTCTGAATCAGTTCTGTGGGGGGAAAAAAGTCAACTTTTTTCCAATTAGTCTGAATGGTGAGAGTAAAAACATTTGAAATCAATATAAAAACTCGTAAAATAAAATCTAAGATCTAAAATTTAATAAAAGTTAACACACATTTAACTACACGAATGGGTTTTCTGAATTCTGGTTGACTCTTTACTGGTTGGTGGATGGAGCCATTGATGTCATATTATGCAGCAGCAACAGAAAACATTTATATTGTTTTTTTAATATAAATTATAAGAGTACATTACAATTTTACTTCAATTTACGAAGATTCACTTTATGAACAGTGGGCTGGATACCTAATCCCTTCAAATCTTACGTCTTACATGTGTTTTATTTCAATAGCTGGTTACTTTGTGTTATGCCTGAGCATTCTTTCAATATAAAAATTTTATGATGCCTGCATATCCTTTCCTCTTATTGAGTACTGTTATAACAAAATCAATCATAATCAACAGTGTGTAACAACCAGCATGTCATATGAGAAGATGAGTGCATTTTTTCAGGTCATAGTCATCAAATTCCTGATATGTTACACTCCAGAAGTGTACAGAATATTGTGATAGTACTACATGAAACGTTTATATTGTTACTTTCTATTGGCATTTTCCTCCAAATATTATTTGCAAGGACTCCAATATTGTTGGATCTTAATATTTTTGCCTTCTAAGGCAGAGGTAGGCAAACTTTTATGGGCAGGGAAGGGTAATAAATATTTTATGCTTTGCAGGGCAAGAGGTAAAATTGAGAATGTCATGAACAATTCCTCTATTTACGAAGATTCAAATTAACAAACATTTCAAAATCAATGGCAAAAAAATCCAAAACTTGGACAACAAAAGCATAAAATGCAGCATGTTCCAACTTTTGCGATTGTCTTTTGTTTTATATTCTCTAGCATTGTGGGTAGAGATTACAAAACTGTTTGTTTACGTTTTGGTCCACCGTGAACGACTTAAGGACTTCTAAAAATGAGTTTCATTAATAATAACATTTTTAATTTGTTTAAATACTATCTATTGAGCAAATTTGACAAAAAAAAAAAAACAGCAGAAAATCACCTGCCATTGAAGAAAAAAAGTGGAAGTGGTGTAAAGCATTTAAGTTAACACCTTCAACAGTTTTTAACAATAGTAAAATACAGAGAAGATAAAGCATTCACATGTAGGAATTGTTAATGCAAAAGCCTCAAGAACATCTTATTCAAAGAGTGAAATAATGAAAAATTATTAGTACTGTGGATTGATGATATGAATCAAAACATCATTCCTGTAACTCAAACAGTAATCATAGACAAGGCAAAGTCCTTGTTTAATGAATTAAAGAAGCTGGAAAAGTCATTTGTACTGATGGAACTAACTCATTTAAATAAGAGTACATTACAATTTTACTTCAATTTACGAAGATTCACTTTATGAACAGTGGGCTGGATACCTAATCCCTTCAAAATGAGACATTCCTGTATTTATATATAAGATAGAAAACAGATTTTTTTTTTCCCTTTATTAGCAAAATACAATATAATTATGTGCACGCTGATTTCAAGGAAATTAGAAGTATGTCATTCTTTATGAGACATTTGTTCAAAGTTACTATTCCAAAGCATCAAAATTGACTGCAAATACTCATCAGAAAAGGCTGATCTACAACAAGATTTTACATATTTCATCTTAGAAAAGTCTTTTCTGAGCTGCAGAATTTGAATATAAACAAATAGCTATCAATAATCACCAATGTAAACTCGTGATATGTGCTACTCAAAACACTGAAGTTAGCATTGTGATTATGAGCAGTATTGGTGGCAGATGCAGTGACAAGAGTGCAAAATATGGTTACTGCTGCGATTACATGTGGCATGGAAGTGGCCATAGATAATACCGAAACGAATGGACACGGCTGAGGCCCGTTAATGCTACTCTGTGGATACCAAAATTACATATCTTCCCAATGGCATGTTTTCTCTCTGTTTACAGAAACTTACCCACACTTGTAAACATCCACAAACTTCCTCACTTTCCCTTCTTAACATCAAGACATCATAAAAACCCTTGTTAATAGAGCCTTCCATATCTCTTCTAACCAGGCATCCCTCACAACTGAACTCCTTTATTCACTGTACATTGTCTCCAATAGCTATAATGCCAAAAAGATTTAAATCATTTATACAAGTATTAGAGCGGTATTATTAGTTGCATAATACACTAAACTTGAGCAAATCAGACTAGTCTTACAAACACCTATTTGGTGGCTTCCTCAGGGTTTTTTAGGAAAAAAAAACTATCATATGACTAGCTGGGTTAGCTCACCATACTTCGACTACAAATGACTACGTGCTCTTGACTGGGATACATCCACCATGTCTTATTTAGAAGAAAAGGATTCTATGGCAGTAATTTGCTTACATGGTTTCATTAACAGAAACTAAGGGTGTTTGGAAATCACTAATCAGATTTTTTGACACATACACTTTAGCTTCTCCAATAATTACAAACTTTACAGAGAGCTGACCATCCACACATCATTGTAGTCTATATGTTTACATTGAATTGTATTTTTCTAACGATTTAATTCGTATTTTATAACATCAACTTGTTTCTTCATTTCTGTCATAAAAATCCCTGATGAAAATAAAGTTAAAATTAAAAAGGTAACGATTATAAATAATTAAATTCACTTTCGAAAGAGAATCAGCTTCCTGTTTATAGTAAGTATATTTCTGTGTGTATGAATTGTAAAACTAGAAGAGATCGCCCCTTTCCTCAAGAAATAAGTACAGTGCAAAATAATATGCAAATCAGTGGTGCACTCAGAGGGGGCCAAGGGGAAGTCCCCTCTGAGTGTACCCCCCCCCAAAAAAAAAAAAAAAGAAAAAGGGAAAAAAAAAACACTAGAAAATTTTCTAAAAATCTTTTCCTAATTAAAATTCATTTTTTTTGTTATTTATGTTGTGTCGTGTCTTCTATTTCTATACTAATGAATTAGCGATCATTGCAGATGCTTGGGTTACAGGTCGTATGTCATGCGTAGTGTGTATTCCCAAACCGTCTACGCAGCTCCCCTCCCAATATTAAATTCTGAGTGCGCTACTGATGGACATGCTACTGATGCGAATTATATCAGTTAAATAAAATAATACTGAAAAAAAAAATAATAAAAGGCGTTAGCTAATTTAATTATACATATAATTAAATTACACAAGTCAAGTGACGTTTGTGATGCAGTTATGTATAAAACATAGACTATCGAAATGTATCGAAAATTAAAACATAGTCAAAATTTTGTTTTAAATTTTAATCATCTTTTGGGGAAAAAAAACAGTGAAGTATGGTCATATAGATAACGTTCTCTGTGGCATTAACAATATGCTATAGCATCAACAGTTCTCTTCCGGTCAGATTGCTGCCCGTCAGGACAGCTAAAAATATATTTATTTCTTAGTAATATTTACAAATGATTAATGCTATGAAAAGAGAAAGTTTTCTGATCATACTTTGCAAACTTTTTATTTGTATTTAAGTGTGAAACGAGACGGATTAAATGATGCGATGGCCTGTTCTTCGGTAAGCACAGTTTATTTTTAAATGAAAAATAAGCTGCATTTGATATATTTTATTCAGTAATAAGCACGTTAGGAATATTCGTAAGCTACATTTATGAATGTTTATATTATATCTAATTACATTATTGTATTTTAGTCTATTTTAACCCAATATGGCGCAAAAAACAACAATACAAAAAAAAAAGGTACTGAAGTTCGACACCCGTTTACTCCGTAACATATATCATTGCAGTTAATTCAGTATTTTTTTTTTTTTTTGCGCCATACTGTAGTTTGCTTTTATTCTAGATTTAAAACAAACGGTGCATTATCAGTGGCGTAGCTTCTATCTCAAAAATAAACCTTTTTATTTGAAGAGTGTATCAAGTACCGAAGGAATCAAGTAATTTGATGTAATTTTGAAACAACTCTCCGAACTGACATTATTTTTAATAATGGTGGTGGTATTGTTACTGCTGTTATGGTAGTGCTGGAAATTTAAAGATAATTTATATAATCTCGACCATTAAAACAATAGTGTCAAGTAGCCGTTTATAAATCGCAGCTTATTGCCTTCATCAGTACTTGATTCATGTTTTTACACATAAAGATAGAAATAAGTTATCGCTGATGACTTTAAGCAATACGAGACAGTTTTTAAATTAAGGGGATATTAAATCCCACATTATTTCAAAGCCGAATAAGAAACTCAAAGATTGAAATCAAAGAGTTTCATGCCGATATAGCAAACTATAAAAGTGTCGGCGGATTGTACCGTACGCTAAAGCACATGGTTCAAACTAGGGCAACTCGTAGCAAAGGTGGTTAAAGTTCTGATCACTATTCTTAGTATTTCCCATAATGTAAAACACATCTCCTAGGAGATGTATGATGTTATACATTATGGCGGAAGGTCACTACCCAGACCGGTTTCGACCTTGATTGAGGTCTCATCAGTGAGTAGGTAGATCGAGATTATAGCGAAGAGAACGTTTATATATATATATTGCGATACGAGTTGTCAAAAAAGGTGCACCAATAAATTACTAAAATAAAAAAAGAGCCAAAAGGCTTCATTTCGGCGATGTAAAATTATTTAAATTAAGGGAATATTAAATCCCACATTATTTCAAAGCCGAATGTTTCAAATTGGGTCGGTATTGGCCGAACGATGAACATGTAGAGGTGTCCGTGAATGTAGCGATCTCCTTTGTTCGGTGGAGGACCGAGCTTAGTCTAATTGACTGTCCTAGAAAATAATGTATAATAATCAGTTGAACGACATGACACTGAATGTCCTAGTTATGTCATTCAACTCGATTTCCCCTTTCCCTTTTCTTCGCTTGTAATGCAGCATAAATAACATAAGGAATAACAGTGTTCTACTTGTTGAAATGGGCCGAAGGTTGTAGAGGTGTATGCGGAGGAGGAGAATTAAAAATTGCTTTTGGACAGTTTATAATGGTTCTTGCAATAATAGCGCTTTTTTTTTTTTTTTGTGGGGCGTGACTCCTTTGTTAGGCTCTCGATTCCCATTTGCAAAGTTTCAGGCCTCTGTGCAATCACTATTCATGGGAATTATGTGGTCCAAAATTATAGTAATGCAGATTTTTATAGCATTAACTTTTGTTGGAAAAATTATTTTTTTTAAAAGCGGAAGATATTATTTTCGGTTCAAATTTGATGCTGTTATATTATTTCGATACTTATCTATAGTATTTTAATCCTTATTTACTTATATACGCCGTCTCGACTACTTACGTAGAGAAGATGGTAGGTTGCGGTGAGTAGCGTACCCCTCCCGTGTTTGGTCTTGAACTCAATGGAGGTCTCATGTAATCTATCTATTCTATATATATATATATATAAAAAGATAAGCCGAAATTTGAAACGTTTTTTTGTCTTACCAGCCCGGAATTCGGGGAGTTGGGCGCCGTAGGTACCAGGGGTCGGAGGCCCCCTTAGTAATAATATAAATTGACAAGGGGTGGGGGATGTATCAATAATTTCTTGTTTAGAAAAATTCTGTTCTGCATAAATGAACTGAAAGCAAACCTAATTCATTTATGCAGGATGGATTCCCCCCCCCCCACACACACACAATGCCAATAGGATTATCTGCTAAGTTTAGTTTGATTTCATCTTAATTTGTCACCACCACCAGTTTTATTTTTGTTATGTTAATATCGAAACCTTTTTTCCTGCTTTCTTTGTCAAGGTTATTTCGCATTTCCTGAGCTTCTTTATGTCATCTGCAAAACATGTGATTGAGATGTTTCCATGATATTAATTCCATAGTTTTTTCTTGAGAAATTACTAAAGACTGCTAATGTAGCAGAAAACAATTTAGGTAATATACACGTAGGATATTCTTGCCTCACTCCTCTCTCAATATACTAAATTCCTTTCCGTATAAACCGGTATAAAATTATGTTTTCATTTTATACCGGTTGTTGAGTTCTGATATGCAGTTGTTAATAATCGGATGTACTTTGCTGGGATTGTTGTTTTCTGCTGTTTATTATTCCTAGTTGATATAAAGAATCAAAGCTTTAAAAAAAAAAAAAACCTGCAATTACTAAATATGCTGGATGATGATATTCATTTACTTTTGGCTATTAATGTGAATATGATTATTGTAGAGGATCTTGCTGTGGTTCATATGCCTGTGCATCATCCAAAATTTTGTAATTCTATATAATGGATATAAACGTTTTGTACGACTGTGATAGTCGACCTGTAGTTGTTGATATAATCTACGCTGTCATTTTTATGTAATAAGATAATCAATGATTTATTCCATTTGAGTGGAACTTTTTTTCTGTGATAAAAATATCATTGAGCATGTCCATTATTATTATTTCAAAGCCGTATGTTTCAAATTGGGTCGGTATTGGCCGAACGATGAACATGTAGAGGTGTCCGCGAATATAGCGATCTCCTTTGTTCGGTGGAGGACCGAGCTTAGTCCAATTGACTGTCCTAGAAAATAAGGTATAATAATCAGTTGAATGACATGACACTGAATGTCCTAGTTATGTCATTCAACTCGATTTCCCCTTTCCCTCAACTTTCCCTTTTCTTCGCTTGTAATGCAGCATAAATAACGTAAGGAATAACAGTGTTCTACTTGTTGAAATGGGCCGGTGCCTGTACAATAATTATTATTATTGTACGGGCACCTTCATAGAGTGTGAAGATCCATTGTAGGATACCCAAACTTCCACATAATCTGTCATACCACTCCTTGAACTCATTAATAGAAAAAGTGCTAACAACTGATTCTGGCAACCCATTCCATTCATTCAAAAATCTAGTCCATACACCCCAACTATCCACACTTTTACTCAACTTCCAGGCATAACCCCTTGTTCCTCCCCCTCTAGCCAATGCTCACCTTTGAATCCTCTCCACCACTTCTTCCTCATCCCAAGAAACTCAGGAGACCAGGATCTTGTGTTCTGCTCAGTGGCGGCTTGTGGCTTGAAATCGTGGGGGTGCTGCAACTTTCGAAATATACATACTGTGAATACAGTGTATACGTGGTTGGATAAAATATCAAAATTATGGTAAAAATTAATTTATTATCGATAAAATTATACAGTTTGGTATAATTCAAAATTACTTAAAAATAAAATATATTCTTGTTTTATTATTATTATTCCTGACACCTCCAAGGAGTTTGAATACTCATCGCGGGAGGACACCTATTGTAACAACTCTCCCTTTCCACCACTAACATCGAACCTCTACTACCAATCATCCACATCAGCGCCATCCAATGCCCACCACCACAGATAGTATTTTTTCTCTGTAAATTGCGTGTGTTCTGAAGGCCTAATGTGTCTGTATGCGGGATGAAAAACCCGAGTTTTCGGGAGAAAAAACCCTGCTATCTCCGTATGAGATCGGCTAACTCATAACTTGTTTTGTTTCATGAAAAAATGTTGTTTATTATCGATAAAATTATACAGTTTAGTATAATTCAAAATTACTTAAAAATTACTATAACAAATGTTTTGTCTTTAATTGTAATGTCCAAATATTTAAAGAGACAGAGTAAACATGATAAGCACTATGAACACTACTACTGGCGTAAACTGCATATAAACAACAGTGGAACTGCGCGACGGACAGTGTTGCATTAGTCTAATGCCCACATCTCACTATGACATGCATATGCTTGCACTCGTAGCAATATGGCACTGTGGAAAACACAGTGCCACTAACGTCCTTCGCCTTCTAAGTGCTACAAGATCGATTTTTTTTTTTTTTTTACAAAATAAGATAATTGTATAAGATTGTTGATAAAATTAAATATTACAAGCAAATATAAATAAATTAATAAATATATTTATATATCGAGAAAAATTTGGAATTCTGCAGTGCCTATGCACTAGCCTGCCTCCGGTTCTGCTAATATGCCATCTTCTCCAGGACTTTCATTATTCTTTGCTGAGGGGTACTTTCCATAATTCTTCTATTACGATTGGATCTGTATCTGCATAACTTAAGTTTCATAGATGATCTGTATCTGTTTCCCTGCCTGTATAAGTCCCTATAAAAATCACAGCACGTTTATATTATTTTTCCCCTGTGTTATCTTATATTGTACTGCACTATTACTTGCTTATATTCTGTGTTGTAATGCATTTTTCACATGCAATCCTCATTTGATCATGTTTAGAAAGTCTGTGTAGCCCAGTGGGAGTGACGTTTGCATCCTTTGCGCTAGACCACCCAAAGTCGGCAACTAAACTTGAACTGAAGTTCAAGTTTAGTTGCCGGCTAGAGGAACTTTTTCTAAGCCTTTCTTCGGCCTGCTTCAGAATTAGCGGATCTCTACACGGACAAGCTGATTTTTTTCTCCCAGAAACTCTGGTTTTTCGTCCTGAAAATATAAGAAAATCTACCGTCAAATCCACACTAATTCAGTCAATTAATATATAATGTTAGGATTATGGACCATGATATGGAAGCATATATTTGGCAGTCCCTTCATCGGTTGAGCTTAAAATTAGTGATAATCTCGTGCCAGCCATCTCTGATTGGCTACCAGTGGAGATTGAAATGCCCATTTAGTCTCCAAAAGAGAGACATGACTGAAACGGCCTTTCGCCTACTACTCCCTGTAAAGAAATAAAAGATGTTAGCTGATTTTTTATAAATAAATATATATATATAAACCTGGCTCCCACTGATGAGACCTCAATAAAGGTCAAAACCAGTCTGGGTAGTGTCCCCCTTTGCCTAAGACTTGCACTACTTGTATAAGCCTGGCTCCCGCTGATGAGACCTCAATAAAGGTCAAAACCAGTCTGAGTAGTGTCCCCCTTTGCCTAAGACTTGCACTACTTGCAGGTGCAAACTTGATTTACTTGTCTGTTTGCTTACTTGGGAAATGAATTGTTGTTGTTGTCTTGTCCTTTGAAGAGCCTTAGATGTTTCCGTGTGCTCCTTGTACTGCTTTGGCTATGTCGATGATTTTGTTTGTATAGAGCTGTTGTTCAGGGTTAGGATCTATTTCTTGCAAGGCTGCTGTAATTGCTGGACAGGTAAAGATGTGAGTGGGTGTCAGTTCAGTATTGGGGCAGTTGTTGCAGTTTCTATATGTTTCTCATATCACATGTATTGATCTTCATTCCTCTATAATGTCCTATTTGTAGTCTTGCTATAGTGGTGGAGGTCTTTCTGTCAGCACTGATTTCGGGAATTTGATGTATCACTCATTTCAGTGGAATTAATTTAGCTTTTGCTAGTGCATTGGCATGAGCAAGAGTTATCACGTGAGTTTCTTAGTTGCGTTCTCTGGCCTCTTTTGCTAATTTATCAGCTGCTTCATTGTAATCAATGCCTACATGAGTAGGAATCCATTGTAAAATGCAACTTTTTCCTAAACACTTTAGTTGATTTAAGAGTTTATGAATGCCTTGTGTGAGCTTGGTATTGGCATTTTTGATTGCCTCCATAGCTGATCCTGAGTCATCACTGTAAATTATAATTCCTTCAGATTGTTGATATGATGATAGTTTTAAATAGACTTCTAGTGCTTTATTTATTGCATAGAGTTCGCTGGTAAAATTGGAAGCGATTCTCTCATATCCAACTTTTATTGAAAGTTTTTTACCTTTCGGGAGTAGAAGGAGAACACCAGCGCCTCCATTAATCATATTGGTGTCTGACGATCCATCGGTATAACAAGTAACCTGTTTGGAGGATGAAAGAAAGTTGATAGTATTTAAGCCTTTTTCTTTTTGTTCTTTTTTTGTACAGAGTTTGGCAAGGTTTCGATTTATGGAGGTATCTGAAAGTAAAGGACTGGAAATAGAGGTTCTTTATTAATTATATGAAGAGCCAAAGGCTTCAATTCGGCGACCTAAACTTTAAGTTTCTTATTCGGCTATGAAACAATATGAGATGTAATATCCCTTACCTTAAATAGAGGTTCTTTGTTTATGTGGGCATTTAGCTGATCAAGACCTATTTCTTTCCTGATAGTGTCATCATATTGTAAAGTTCATGATCTGTGAAGTCTGCATTTTTGGTTCCAATGTTCATAAGTTTTTAGGGAGATATGATCGCTTTGGAAGCTTCCGATATTATTTATGAATTTTATGGTGGCAAATTTTCGTCTGTTTTCCAGCAGGTCAAGCCCACATTCTTGTTGGGCTCTGATATTGTTGGTGGATGAGACTGCACCAATGATAATCTTGGATGCTTTTGCTTGTATTTTGTCTAATTTTTTCTTTTCCGATAAGGCCGAAGGTGACCAGATAGGTGTTGCATATTCCATTATTGGCCTTATTAGTATAGTGTAAGTAGTTTTGAGGATTTCTGGCTTTGCGCCCCAATTTGTTCCACAAAGCCTTTTCAGTATATTTAATTTTTTTAGAACTCTGTTGGAAGTGTTAGAGATGTGTTGTGCAAAACGTAATTCCTGATCAAGCGTAATACCAAGGTATTTTGGATTTGTGACTTTTTCAATTAGCTTGTTGTTGTTGTTCATGACTTTGGGATTGTAGGAATGCTATTTTTCCTGTCTGTACTAAAGGTGCTTAGTTTTGTTTTGTCGAGGTTGATTTTGAGTTTAAGTTCATCTGACCATTTTTCTAATCCTCTCATGGATTTGTTTAGAATCTGCTCTGATTCTTTGATTTTAGCACTAGTGTGCCAGATGGCTATATTATCTGCATAGCAAGTTACTTTTGTGTCTTCTGTAAGGTAGGGATGAATGTTATTGACATATAGAAGGAAACGTAAGGGACTAAGTACCGAGCCCTGGGGAACACCAACCCAGATTCTCTGCTCTTTTGATATTGCTGCAGTGATTCTGACTTTGATCTTTCTTCCTCTAATGAAATCAGCAATCTAGACTAAAGCGTTTCCTCTAATTCCAATGTCATGTACTGTTTGTATTAATTTTTTGATCCAAACACGATCGAAAGCAGCAGTCATATCAAGGAATATGGCAGTTGTCTTTTTTTTTTTGTTGTTGGGTTTTCCTGAAATGAGTCTATTATTGTTTGGCAGAAGTGGAATAATTGATCTTTTGTCGAATGACGGGTTCTATAGGCAGTTTGGTAGTAGTTGATTTTCATATTTTTTGTCAGCCAGTGCATAAGCCAGGAGTGTATGATTCTTTCAGTAATTTTACAAAGTATGCTAGTTAATGCGATAGGTTTATAACTTTGACATTCTGCAGCATTTCTGTCAGGTTTCAGGATGGATACAATAACTGATTTTTTCCATTCTTTTGGAAGTTTGCCTGTTCGCCAAGAGGTATTGAGAATGTCCAGAAGCTGTTCTTTGGCATTTTTGCCAAGGTGTTTGACCATATGATCAAAGATAAGATCATTACCAGGAGATTTATTAAGTGCAGTTTTCTCGATTGATGAATTTAGTTCACTTAATGTACATTCTTCGTAGAAGATGTCATTAGTTTGGTATATTCTTGCTTGTTTTAGTATTTTACTTGTGAGTTTATTGAGGGTCTTGTCCTCTCTCTGTTATACTGAAGTTTGGCGTTGTTTGAATAGGTTTTTGCCAGTGTGTTTGCAATTTCTTGATCTGTAATAGCTTCTTTCCCAGCATTTATGACGAAGTTTGTTTTCTGTTGGTTCTCTTTTTTGATATTGTTGTCTAGGATTCTAATAATGTTCCAGTGTTGGCTGTCTTTTCTTGGATCCAGGTTACTGTAAAGCTCCGTCCATTTCTCTTGTTTGAACTTCCAAATTTCCTGCTCTGTTTTATGTGTCATGTCCATTAATTTCTTTCTGTATTCATCAGTTTTATTAATTCTGAATTGTTCGCTGATATTGTCTCTTTCTGTAATCATTGCATCAATATTGTGATCTTTCCAGTATGGTATCCAGGTATTTTCCCGCTTGCCTCTTGGTATTGTTGCTTTGGCAGCTTTACTGATGTGTAAAGTAAGGATTTGTAATTTTGTCTCGAGGTTTCCAGAGCCAGGTTCATCTCGACAGAGGCTCTCCAAGGTTTGAGTTAACCTTGTGCAGTCAACTTTTCTGAAGTTCCATGTCATTTTGATTTGCTGTTCTTGATCAATCTTGAAGTTTAGTGTTGTTATTATGGGTCTGTGTGCACTGATGGCATTTCCCAAAATTTTCCATTGTGCACTTGATGCAATGCTATAATTAATAGCTGCGATGTCAATAGCAGATTCAGTTCCCGTAGTTTTATAGAGATAGGTGCTCTGTCCATTGTTAATTGTTGTCAGTTCCAAATCTGTAAAGAGGTCTTCCAATTATTGACCTTTATGGTCTTAATCGGGTGATCCCCACGTTGGGCTTTTTGCATTTAGGTCACCGAGTATAATGGTTGCATCAGTTGGAGATTCGCTTTGCTTTTCAGTGATGTCTGTATCAATATTTGTATTATCAGGATGGTAGACGTTTGTGATTGAAATAGAATGGTTTGGTAGATGTATTTCAACAGCTTGAGCTTCTGTCGAACTATTATTATTTAAATATTGATTTAGGGTGATTTCTTTGAATTTGATTTCTGGTGTCTTCAAAAGGATAGCAAGCCTGCCACTTGCTCTTTCCTCTCTATCCTTCCTACGAACTGTGTATCCTTTGATGCTGAAGTTGAGATTTTTGTTTCGTTTTGTTTCTCGTAGACAAGCTATATGGATATTGTTTTTGTAAAGCATGTATTTAAGTTCATCCATTTTTCTCTGAGTACCGTTGATATTGAGTTGCAAAATTTTAATATGAATCCTCGTAGCATATTTATCATCAGGAGCCCTAACTGCAGCCCAGACGCGTCTGCTGCTCCGGACGCAGTAGCATTGGTTGATATCTTTTTATGACTCTTCATTAGAAAATGAATGCCGTTGCCACGTTAGTCACCTTGAAATCGGACCATAAGAAATTTGGTCGAGCGCTTCAGGGGGGGGGGGGGAGTAGGTGTGGTCGGACTTTCCCCCTCCCGGGAAATGGATTAAAACCAGGTTTAAAATAGCTTGGTATCTTTAACACACACACACACACACACATATATATATATATATATATATATATATATATATATATATATATATATATATATATATATATATATATATATATATGAACTGTTCTTAAATTATATTTTTTGATGTTTTTATATTGTCTGTGCTAATTCTGTGTCTCCTTAATTTTTGCTTTTTTTTTAGACCAAGCGTCCAAAAGTAGGTTTTTCTGTAATTATTCTATTTGTTGATATGATTTTCGTAACTTTTTAATAACTTCTATTATTGTTCAAGCTATTTCTTCCATTCTGTCCAATAAGTCTGAATCATTCATATTTCTTTCCTTCCATTATGTCCTCAAAGTTTACTTTATGAGTTATTATAGCGTCACTTTCTATTGCGTTTATTTCGTTACTAATTTCATTGCTTTCTCTGTATTTAATTTTATTCTTGCTTTCATTAGCCTATGATCACCATCATAGATAAACTAGTTGACAACAGATACATATAACATTTCTACGTTGTTTATATAAATGTAACCAATTTTGTTAAAAACTTCTCCATTTGGTGATCTCCATATACATTTTCGTTTACTTCGCTTTTTAAGAATAATCCCTGGTTCTCTGCAAAGTCAATAATTCTTTTTTGCCTCTCATTACTTTGGTCCACATCTTGCACACCTAAAGTACTCCCACCTTATTGTTTCTTATCAACTTTACAGTTAAATTCTCCCATAACAATTTCCAATGATAATTACTATCTCTAGGAGTGATGGAGATATCCTCACAGAAATTGTCAATTTCTTCATCAGAATGACCAGAGGTAGGTTCATATATTTGTGTTATACTTAAACCACTTGTATGTTTTTAATCTATCCGTTGTAATCATCTGGGAGACTGGTTTAAATTCAAAAATTCAATTATTTTTCCATCTTTTATGGGCCATCATTCCAAGTTTCAGTGATTGTTTCTTCTGTTCTTGTTATAGAGTGTCCAACTATATCCCAGTTTACTTTCTCCAGTACCTTACACAGCTCTTCGTTTTTTCCTCCTTTCCGTTTTTTCCTCCTTTCAAAGTTCTGTCATTAGAAATACAAAATTTTGATTTCGTTTTCATGCTATTATTCTCAGATGCATTATCCATAAAAGACCTCCCATTTGTTTTTGAGTGAATTCATAGCCCGAGAAGTAGATATTCAAGATAACGTGCTTTCGTGTCGGCCTTACTGCTACGAACTTCAATTCTCGTATTCTTTAAGTTGGGGGGGTTGGGGATATTTGGACAGTCCTTCCACTCTGACCACGCATCTTGGGATTCAGCGCAATAGGTAAGGCTGGAAGAGATGGCAGACTCGCACTGCTAGAAAAAAGAAAAGTAAAATAGAAAAGATTTATGCTAAAAACTGGCAAATACATTAACTCGGTTTTTCTAAATGTTCAAATAATTTAACTCATTAAACGATGAATATCACTGAATTTGAAGATCTCAATATCACTTTTTTTCTTTTTCACAGGATTCAGGGAACAATATTTCTGCATCATTCAAGAAACACTTTATGATACATCATGGGCACGGAGATGGCCATTCATCTTTTTCTCCCCCCAAGAATCAGTGTTCGTGTCTTCAGCAAGGTGCTGAATGCAGATGTAGTAGCACTAGGGATGGCAAACCTAGGCTCGTTGTGCGACTAGAACCTTGGGCAGGATACAAGTCTATTATACTTGGCCTTTTATTGCTGATATTAGTAATTTGGATCTTAATATACTTTCCCCTTTTCCAGAACTTACTTATATAATATCTTGCAATGAATGCAAAAGGTCACATCGAAATGATTTGCGATTTTTTAAAAGAAAACTACACATCATTACGATTTAAAAAAAACAACAACAGAAAGCTTCAAATTTCAGCAGACGAAGAAAAACAGTATATGTTTCAAAATCTAAAGGAAACGATCTCCAAGGGGAAAAAAATCAAATTTTTTCTCTGCTCTTGTTTGAATTGATATCAGTTATCGGTCAAGTTTATTTACTATTCATTTTAAGTATACATATGTTTGCCTGTTCTATAATGAGAAACATTTGATATGATAATAGAAATACAGTTATATAGTTTCATAGTCATAAATGTATCGAAACTTTATCTGAAGTGTAAAATGTTCTAATGTATTGATTAAATGCTTTTTTTTTATGGAATTTTTACTCAGTCTTGTTCTAAATTTCTTTTCGGACATTCATGGCAAATAATGCAAGAAATAAAGGTGATTTTATGATGTTTACTTTAGTACAGTATTCGGACTGATAATAGAGCAAATAATACTATTACTCGTATATGAAGAACTTAGGGAGTACTGTATATACAGTATATATATTTTTAAAATATTTAATTTCAAATAAAATGGAACACACACTTTATGAACAACATTGCTGCTTACCTGGCTCACTAGGAATACACTGAACTTCAGGTATAGTAAGAAATGGAAACGGCTCCCTACCGATTTTCAAAAAATAAGTTAGTACTGTCTACTTTCTGTAGGGTATTAAAATCCATTGAAGGATGCGGACAAAAGCAAAATAAAAAAAAAGAATAGAACAGTATATAAAACAGTGTTAAGGAATTAAATATTATGAATTTAATTTAGTGCTAAAATTAAATATACAATCTGATGTTCTCCCTCTCTCTCTTTGTTATTTCTTCTCTCTAGTTTCCATCCATCCTTAGGCTCTGTTACTTCTAAAGTGACACTAAAGAAATACAAAAAAAAAGAGAATGCCTCATTAAATAGTTCGTGAGGTGGCACATGAGTGCAAGTACGTAGATATCAACTTGATCCTTCTCATTTTCAGAATTACTTGTTAGCAACTTTGTTTTCAAAATGTCTGATATTTTGCTACTAAGTGTAAGTTAGGGATATTTTTTTCAGCATCCAAATCTAGGTACTATCCTCGATACCTGCAAAAATTTTCACTAACAGTACCCATTACTAGCTATTTTCTGGCCCTGGGAATACAACTATTTACGTCGCAGCTAGATTTAATTTTAAACTTCTGGATTATAAAGGACAAATAATACATATGTTAAACGAGATCACCATAAGAAAAGAAAAATTAAATTTTTTTTTAAATGTTTTATACGTTTTTTTTTGCCGATTTTATACGTGAAAAACTTGGATTTCTTTTACAGAAACTAAAGATTTTCATTTAGCAAAACCGATAAAAGTGATAAACATAATATACTAGTCTCAAAGCTTTAGTTGCTAGGATCATAATTAAAAATAAAAGAAGAAAGAAAAGAAAGAAAGAAAGAAATAAAAAGAATAAAGTCTGATTCTCCTCTTTTGCTGATGAATGCCTGAATTCCACATCTGTATACCCAGTAGCTATAATTAACAAATACCGCTCATAAATAACATGATCGGTCATGAAATACAAGTGAAAATGAGTTTCTGATTATTCTCAGTCCTACTTTTATAATAGAAGCTTATAGCTGTTTGGTACCACATGGTATACGTATCAGAAGTTTCATCAAAACATTATATTTCATTTTCAGTTAGAATAAGGCAAAGCACATTTATCATGAGGGCGTGACTTGTAGGATTTTTCTTCCCGAAAGCTGGAGTTTTTAACCTTGCAATTCAATTAAAATCGACCATCAGTATTTCGCACAATAATATATAGTATTAGAGTTAGGAACTATAGGACGGTAATAGTAGTCTGCCATACTCTAATTTCTGGATGTTAAGATCATTGATAATCTGAATTCGGTTATCAGTTCGTCTAAGAGTGAAGACAGACTGACAATAAGTTACACTTACCTAAATCAAAAAATAATCAACTAACGCCTTTTTATTCCCTAATAGGAATTAGGCGAGGCCTTTATACCCTATTTAGCTTTTGGAGACTGAGTGGGCAGTTCAATCTCCACCGGTAGCCAAGCAGAGATAGCTGGCCCATGTCTATCACTAATTATAGCAGCCACCGATGAAGAGGCTGGCAAACAAGTGCTGCCATCTCTTGGTACCTAACCCTAACAAGATATGTCTCTGTTTGAAATAATGTGGGTACTACGGTCGATTTTCTTGAGTTTACAGGACGAAAAACCCGAGTTTCCGGGAGGAAAAACCCGCTTGCCCATGACAGAGATCGACTAACTCGGGAACCGGTTGAAGATAGGCTTATAAAACGTTCCTCCAGTCAGCGACTAGACTAGAACCTAGGTCTAACTTCAAGCAGCCAAGCGCAGAGGACGCAAGCGCCACTAACCTAAAATAATTCAAATATTATAATCACTGAATTTAATTTAAGGTGGCATGTTAGGGTTTCTTTTTATCTTCTTTCTTTCTTTCTTTCTTTCTTTCTTTTTTTCACTGTGTTAAAATTTTTGACACATCATTTTTTATTATTATGTGTCATTTTATTATTATTATTATTATTTTATATTCCAGTGGGCATTTTATATACACTTCAATGTGCCAATTATCTACAGTTATCTACAATTATCTACAGATACCAAGCAATTTTATAAACTTGGTTTTAATCCTTTTTTTTTAATTTTTTTTCAAGTAAGCCAAGTTTGCTCCTGAAGTATTTTCAGATCTGAGGCAACTCGTGATAAAGGTGGAATAAGCTCTGATCACTTGCCTTAGTATCTCCCATAATGCAAAGCACATCTCCTTGCAGACATGTGCATAGCATTATACATGCAAAAAAACATGCAAAAATGTCTGCAAGGAGATGCAAAGCACAAGGAGATATGCTTTGGATTATGGGAGATACTGAGGCAACTTGTGATAAAGATGGATTAAGCTCTGATCACTTCCCTTAGTATCCCCCATAATGCAAAGCACATCCCCCTTGCAGACATGTGCATAGCATTATAAATGCAAAAAAAAAACATGCAAAAATGTCCGCAAGGAGATGCAAAGCACATATCCTTGCAGAAATGTATGATGCTAAGCACATGTCCACAAGGAGATGTGCTTTGCATTATGGGAGATACTAAGGCAAGTGATTAGAGCTTATTCCACCTTTCCACAAGTTGCCTCAGACCTAAAAATACTTCAGGAGCAAACTTGGCTTACTTGGAAAAAAAAGGATTAAAACCAAGTTTATAAAATTGCTTGGTATCTTTAACGTATAGTATGTTGTGTTGTGCTTTTTTACTCAAGGTAAAAAAGCTTTTCTACACGCACGCACACACACACACACACATATATATTTAAATAACAATCTTATGTATATGATTAACCGGTTTTTTGGTTCTCTGCAGTCAGGCAGAAAGGTTACATGCTCATTCTTTGTTGAGGCATATGACAGAAGAATAGCAGTTGTTATAAGGTGAATTACATTTTTTCACGCCAGTAACAGTTATTTTGATATGATACTGTATAACAATTGTTATAGGACAATAGTATATATTTAGATGAAAGTAACAGAAGATCATTATTCACACTGTTAAGCCCAAAATAACTTTCTCCCCCCCTTTCTTTGGGGGGAGAGGGAAGATATCACTTCTATGTTGGAAAGTGGACTATGATGCAGTCGCCCTGCTCGGTCAGGAGTTGATTCAGTGGATTCCAGTCTTGGTGGAAAAGATCTAAGGTGTTGTTCTGCCAGTGGTAGTGATGCTCGTGTAGGATCCGGCTTCTCACCTTTTGTTTGAAGGCTGCAAAGAGATGATCAACAGTCTCTTTCAGTGAAGTTGTTGTTCTTTCTGGATTTTAGTTCGAAGATAGAAGCTGTATATTACCACTTTCGCACTGATAAAGAGATCTCTTTATCACTGCGATAAAGAGATATTATCGCAGTGATAAAGAGGTTAAAACTGCTGTTTCCCAAGACAAACGGATTAATTGGGTGTTGACTGGGCATTCTAAGTAGATATGCCAGACTGTTCCTGATTGGCAGCAGAACAGACAGTTATCCGAAGCATCCGGGTTAAATTTTCGTATACAGTAGGAGTGGGTAGTGCAATTTGCCACATTCTCCACTAAATATCTGCGTCGGGTTTGGCGGCTCTTATGGGATATGGTAAGTCCCAATGAAATAGTGTTTGGTGGGATGATGCAGGATTTTCCAATGAAGCACTTTTCGACTGTTGTGTTAGAGTAATGTAGATAGATAGATAGATAGATAGATATCCGCTTATGACTTTCATTCCCCATAGGAGAATATATGGTCCTTTATCCGTGTTTATCTTTAGGACACGAAGGGCACTCAGTCTTCACCAAAGCCAATCAGACATTGCTGACTCAGAGACTCACTGCCCCACTATTTCAAACAATAATATATTGAGTTAGGTGAGGGACAACGAGATGGCAGCATTTGTCTGCCTTTTTTTCTTACTAGAAGTAACAAATATTGATTCTAGTAATATTTATTACTATAAATATTACTAGAAGTCAGTTTTCTGTTTTATTATAAGTAATCTTTAAATAAACAAAAAAGCATTGTATCATAATCGTTAAAGGAATTTTTTCTTTTCAATTTTGTATGCTAGTTTACATGATTTTCGTGTATAATGAAGCTAAAATAATCAGTTGTATTCAATATTTGTCTAATAAGGTATCATGATTATATTTTAAATTCTAATTATAAATACCCAATGATAAGTTAATTATTTGGATAATATCTTCCAACTGTGGTAAAGCATATTTAATTATACTTGTTCTGTGAGATAAATGTAAATACGCATAAGAGGATTATATGAATAATTATGGAAACTCATATGGATTATATGAATAATTATGCAAATAATTATTCATATAATTTCACCATTTTGGCGGGTAAAGAGGTTATTTGCATCCTGAACTGAATTTCAATACAAGACTTTTCACCCAAAGGGCATTCTAGTTTCATCTACTGATCCATGCAAGCTACTCTGAAGGTAGATAATGAATTCAACATCATCATCATCCAATTATTGATATGTACCTTGAAAGGTTGTACAGGATATTGTAATAGTATCATAAAAATATTACATCATTATTAAATTCCAATCGATAATTTACATCCAAATTAATCAGTCATCAGTTAGGATTTTAATATTGCAGTTCTCATATATCGATCTCCTAAGATGCTTCTTACTTATACTTTTTCCTGTCATCTTGGCAAAAACCATTTACTTTGCTAATCTTTTGTTTCTCATTCTGCTTAAAGGACCATACTACCTAAGAGTAGAAGTGCTTGCATATTCCTAAATGCTTACGGTGTCAAGTTCATTCCAGGGGCGAATTCTCCATGCTTGCGGCGCAAGCTCATTATTTGAGAAAGAAGTAATATTTATTTGTTAATAAATGCACAAGCATTCCATTTAGTCTTTTATTTTTGTAGACAGAAGACGTCTTGCGAGGCAATAATTGAACTTTGCGTTGTGTATCGAAGACCGATGCTTGCTCATCTAGTCAAAGCTACCTTGGCTTGCTCGGTTTTGTGAGCTTCTGGGTCCTCGCTACAGCACTGTCATTTCATGCATGCACATAGCCATTTCCGCTCCCGTCACGTCATCTTAAACACAGGCCATACGCAATGAAAGTAGCTCTAGCCAGTGAGCTTCAGCCAGCCTTTACAAGTGTGTGTGTTGCTTGGGAAAATTAAGTTACAACCAACTTTTTATGACGATGTTATCGACCAGTTCATAAAGAAGAACCGTAGGGAAGAATTTGTATTCAAGTAGCTAAATTGAAAAATATAGAATATCATTTGTAAAATAAATGTTGTATTTGTATGATTAAATGTACATAAATATCTAAATATATAGTTTTAAATGGTCAGTAATTCATTATTCCGCTAATCAGACTTCAATCACACCTCTCACTCCCTAGATGATATCAAGAGCAAGCGTGAATTTCAAGACTAGCTCTTGGTTCATTCCTAACATGAACTTGATATTACTTTTCTCACTTTTAATATAACTCTGCCATTTTTTGCCTACACAGGCAAAAATGAAATCAGTGGGCTCTTTTTACTTTAGCTATTAATGACAGATTAGCAAATTATAATTATTATTATTATTTGATACCTCCAGGGAGTCCAAAGACTCACTGAGGGAGGGCACCTACTCTACAACTCTTCGTCTCCACCACTCAACTTCATCCACCAACTGCATCATCTACACCAACGCCATCTACTGTCCACCACCATCACTAGTATTTGCACAGACACAGTGGCGTAGCTAGGGGGATGCGGAGGAGGAGGTTCTCCCCGGGCGGCATTTTGAACTTTTGCAGTTAATTCTAAAATACAGTGTAGAGAATTCATTTCCATATATTGTAATACTACTGCGAATTTTCCTCACAATTGCTGTAAGTGTTGCTAGTTGTGAAAGGAGTTTTTCTAAATAAAATTGATTAAGAATTACCTACATTACTATGAAATAGACTTCGCTAATGTAATCGACGATTTTGTTAACAGAAAAGCAAGAAAACAACATTTTAGAATGTTGAAATTAAAGTTTTACTTCAAAAATAAACATAGTGTTTTAATTTATTTCCCTATACGTCGTTTTGACTTTTTGTAGAATTTTTGGTGTGTATTGAGAGGAGGGACAAACTCAGGGATCGCTCTGGGTGGGAACAGCTCTAGCTACGCCACTGCACAGACAATCAGAAACATCCATGCCCACGGCGGGATTCGAACCCACAGCCTTTTGGTTGGAGAGCGGATACGCAGCATTTTTGCCCAAATGCTTTTAATGCATTTGGGCAAAAATGTTTAGTAGGCAATTCTCGTCATCTCATAACCCTAAAGTGTAACCAATAGTAATATATGAAATTCTGAGCTGAACGATTAAAAGCCGTTTACAGATAAAACGAACATACTTGCCTTTGTAGAAGATCGGAAAACTTGAGAATTGGCTAAAAAAGAATCACAAAACGTTTCTGCGATAGGTGCCTAGTTATAACATATACGGTCTTTATCAGGAAATCTAGCATTATGGAATCAGTTGTTGGAACAAGTCTGCACAAGAATATAAAATAATAGCCTGTGTATCTCACTGGATGTGACTTTTGCATACCATGGTGCTTGGCTGCACGAAGGAGGAATTGATTTCGAGGCTAGTAGTGGACTAAAGGAAATTTTTCTAAGCCTTTTTTCAACCGGTTCCCTAGTTAGTCGATCTCTGGCATGGACAAGCTGGTTTTTTCTCTCGGAAACTTGGGTTTTTCGTCCCTTAAACTCAAGAAAATCGACCGTAGACCCCATACTATTTCACACATTAAATATATTGTGTTAGGATTAGGGACTACGAGATGGCGGCACTTGTTGAGCCATTCTCTTCACTGCGTGAAGCTTAATTAGTGATAGCCTTGGGCTACTATCTCCGATTGGCTACCAGTGGAGATTGAACTACCCGCTCAGTCTCCAAAAGTTAGATAGGGCTGAAACGGCCTCGCCTATTCCCTATACAGGAATAAAAAATCGTTAGCTGATTTTATTTTCTGAATTTTTTTTCTCAAATTCTCATATAAACTCTAGATATCACCGATGCCTTCGTAGTTCTGTGGAATTGGAGTGTGCCACCCACGGCAGCGATCGCCCGAAGAAAGAGAGGTGTAAGTTCTATTTTAGTCACCAACTAAGGAACTTTTGGCATGCCCTTTTTCGACAGGTTCCCGAGTTAGTCGATCTCTGCAACGGGTAAGTGGGTTTTCACCCAGGAAACTCAATAAAATCGACAGTAGAACCCACAATGTTTTCAGACAGTAAACATAGTGTTAAGATTAGTGACCAGGAGATGGCGGCACTTTTCAGCCGCCTCTCTTTACCAGATATCATTTATAATTATTGATAGTCTTGGGCCCAATATTTCTGATTGGATACTGATAAAGATAAGGCTCTAAATAGAAGATATGCTTACTTGCCACCATTTTGAATCTAGGGTCGCCCACAGTAGCATTCGTTCGAGCTCTTGATTTTTTTCGACTTTATAGCGAAATGGGAGGCTGTTATGCTCCAAATTGTATGTATGTATATATATATGTGTATATATATATGTGTGTGTGTGTGTGTGTGTGTGTGTGTGTGTGTGTGTGTAAACATAAATAAGTTATAAATTATAATTGACCTGCTTGCTTTTTAAAAGTTCATATTGGAATATAAGAAAAATCTTATGAACTTGCATACAGTACATATATTGGAAATACTGTTATTCTATTACACAGATCCGTACTTTCCGCCATTTTGGAGCTATCTTGGCGGTTAGAGCTCGTATCATTTATCAGTAAATAGAAGTGGCTGTATTACGTTCATAAGCATCATTTTTCGTCAATTCGTAAAGAAAAGCCTTCCCATGTCCTTTATTATTGGTTGTGCTGCTTTATATGAATTAGCGATTTTGATAAAATACTGATATTAATTTTAGAAATTCTGCATTGTCTAAATCCGTACTTTAAAATACTGAACTGAAAGTCCTGGGATTCCATGGAGGTGTCATGTAATAATATTAATAATAAAATAAAACAAAACTAGACATATGACTTGTAATTATCTTTGAAACAATGATAATTTATAAATAATTTATATTTACATATATACATACATACGGGGGGGGGATCTGTGTAATAGAATAACAGTATTTCCAATATATGTACTGTATGCAAGTTCATAAGATTTTTTTTATATTTCAATATGAACTTTTAAAAACCAAGCAGGTCAATGATAATTTATAACTTATTTATGTTTACATATATATATATACAGTATATATATATATATATTATATATTTTTTTCGACTTTATAGCGAAATGGGAGGCTGTTCTGCTCCAAATTGTATGTATGTATATATATATGTGTATATATATATATATATATATATGTGTGTGTGTGTGTGTGTGTGTAAACATAAATAAGTTATAAATTATAATTGACCTGCTTGCTTTTTAAAAGTTCATATTGGAATATAAGAAAAATCTTATGAACTTGCATACAGTACATATATTGGAAATACTGTTATTCTATTACACAGATCCCCCCATATATATATATATATATATATATATATATATATATATATACATACAATTTGTAGCAGAACAACCTCTCATTTCGCTATAAAGTCGAAAAAATCAAGAGCTCGAACGAATGCGACTGTGGGTGACCCCAGATCCAAAATGGCGGCAAGTAAGGGTTCCTTCTATTTAGAGCCTTAGATGAAGACTGAACTCACCTCCCCCCTCAGTTTCCAAAAGTTAGATAGTGCTAAAACGACTTCGCCTACTCCCTCTATGGAAATAAAAGCTTTAGCTGAGTTTGATTTTGTAACCCTCGAAATCTATACATGAAGCTAAATGGCCTCGCCTACTCCCGTATACGGGAATAAAAAAGGCTTTAGCTGAGTTTGATTTTGTAACCCTCGAAATCTATACATGAAGCTAAATGGCCTCGCCTACTCCCGTATACGGGAATAAAAAAGGCGTTAGCTGATTTTGATTTTTTTTCACAGTATTCTATCCTCCATCTATAAGCATTTTTAATAGCCACTAGAATGTTTTGTCACTTTTCTGATAATTGTTTTCCTTGTTCTTACCATATCTTCCCATGACTTATTTTAATTAGTTTTCACATTTTACATTCTTGTCAGTATTCTTTCAGAGCACATGCAGGCTTACAACGAATTTAATAATAATGATAATATCATTATTATGCACGTAATTCAACTGATTCAAAAGACTCATCCTTGATGACCCACGCTAACATTTATACACACGATAACTATTATTATTATCTGAGACCTCCAGGGAGTCAAGGCCTCGTCTAGGGAGGCTGTAAATTACCCAACCCAGCCTTCATACCTACCCTTGAATTCATTCACACTAGATGTACTCACTACCCGTAAGGGCAAATTATTACACTCACTCACTCACTGCTCTCTGGGAGAAAATATATATAGCTCTTACCCCTTTCTTGACTGCGAATAAATTTAACTTCTATGGATGTCTCCGTGTTCTCTCCCCATCTTCCATATAACGAAAAATTTCATCAGTTGAAATGCTATAACACCCATTCAAAAGTTTATAGACCTCTATCATATCACCCCTCTTTCTCCTGTTAACCAGAGTTTGTAATCCACATACTTGCAATCTGTCCTCATAATCTAAATCCCATAATCCGGATATAATCTTTATAACTCTTCTTTGCACTCTTTCCACAGCTTCTTTATCACCTTGGAACCCGGGAGACCAAATCTGTGCACAGTCATCCAAGTGTGCTCTTATCAAAGCCTTATAAAGAGGCAAAATTACTTCCTTATCCTTACATACCAAGGTTCGCTTCAACATAGCAACTATCCTCTGAGTTGTATTTGCAACTTTTGCTATGTGACCTTTGAACTTTAAATTCTTATCCACCAATACACCAAGATCCCTTGCCTCTTCGGTTTCTTGTAGCATAAGCCCACTAATATAATATGCCGCTGGAACTCGAATCACGCCAAAGTGCATAACTTTACACTTACTAACATTAAACTGACAGCCATTTTCGTTTGCCCAGATTTCCAGTCTATTCAAATCATGTTGTAATAGCTGAATATCAGTAGCATCCCTGATTGCACTGCCTATCTTCACATCAGCAAACAATTGCAAATCTGATGATACACCATGCTTGATATCATTAATGTATAAATTGAACAATAATGGCCCAAGGACTGAACCCTGAGGTACACCACTGGTTACCTTAAATCTGGCAGATTCACACCCACTGTATACCACTTTTTGATATCTGTCTGACAACCATCCCCTGATCCAAGTCAATAGATTATGTTCCAATCCCATATACTCCAGTTTCCACAACAGCCTATCGTGTGGTATCCTATCAAATGCTTTGGAAAAATCCAACATTAGCATAGTGTTTATTCCCTTTATCCAAGTCGGCCGCAAAATTGCTATAAAATATGAGCAAATTGCAAATTCCAAACCCATTCTATACAGAGTATAGAATGGCTGTCTACCCAACTTCTCTAAAATCTTTACTACCACACCAGAGATACTAACAGGTCGGTAGTTAGACACGCCAGTTTTTCCACCACCCTTGTGCAATAGAACTATCATACATTCCTTCCATTCCTGTGCTGAGACTCAAGTTATACAAATGTGTGAAAGGCCTAGCCAATTCAGCTGAAACCTTCCTTTAACAAACGGGCAGATATTCCATCTGTCCCTATTGACAAATTCTTATCCAGGTTATGCAAGAGCTCTTCAAACTCATTTTCATGAACCTCTAACTCTTCATCCAACGTAGCAGTAGCACCATGCTACATACACTTGATTGATATATCTTAGCAAAGTGAGCACTGCTTAACTGAAAATCGCCTTCGCTTTCAACACTAGTGTATCATCTGCATTAAATAAAGTTATTTTTCCACATTCATTCTTTCTTTTGCTTGCGACATAACAATGAAATTCTTTTCGATTGCCTTTATTCATAATCCGTTTTAGCTTTTCTCACAATACTCATTTCTGGCCTGAGATTTATATATTTCATAACTCCTCTCACTCGTATTCTCACGATATTCTTTCCACATCATGTTCTTCTTGTGGATCTCTAGCTTGATAAGTTTGCACATCCATTTCACTCCCAACCTATTTATTCTTCGAACGCTAGGGATACATTCAGATACTGCCTCATTCAAGTACTTTTTCAAAGATTCCCATGCATTACTGACATTTTTTCCATACACTAACTGATGCCATAGGACGAAAGGTAGTATTCTTCTAAGTTGATCATAATTTCCAGCTTTGTAATTCAGCATGTAGCCTGATTTAATCGGAGCTTCAATACAAGTAGATGCTTCCTAAGAAAGAACAGCATGATCACTGTCACCAATTGGTGGTAAAATAGCCATAGTTTTGACAGAGATCCCTTTTGATGTTATGAGCAAATCCAACACTCTTTGACCTCGAGTTCCTTCTTTCACATGCTGCTTGAGAAAGTTATCTCGCAACAATTCAATAAATTCCTGTTCTTTCTGAATCATAACTCCCCTTAAACTCATTCAGTGTCATTCCATCACAACTAATTCTGGTAATCCATTCCATTCACACACTACTCTCAAAGCAAAAAATCTAGTCCGAAAATTCTTACTACCTACAATCTTACACAACTTCTAGGAGACTTCTAGTTATTTCTCAATTCATCATGTACTGAAAACTTTCCTTTATATCAATCTTATAGAATGCTCTGAATAACTTATAAGTTACTATCTTGCTCTCTTCTTTCATTCCCGCCAACCAAACTTTGCAACCCACACAACTTATCTTCATAAGTACAAGTCCACAGATGTGTCACTAGATTGGTCACTCATTTCTGAATACTCTCCAGAACCTTCCACACCAATAAACCCTGGTTACCAAATCTGTACTTAATAGATAGCATGGGGCCGAAACATAGTATTTTATTATTATTATTATTATTATTATTATTATTATTATTATTATTTCGTCTTTATAAGACTATGGAGATTGAACTGCCCACTCAGTCTCCAAAAGTTAGATAGGGCTAAATGGCCTCGCCTACTCCCGTATATACGGGAATAAAAAGGCGTTAGCTGATTTTTTAAAAAAAGAGCCTATGTAGCTCAGTGGATGTGGCGTTTGCACACCATCGCGCTAGGCCGCACGAAGGAAGTCTTGGTTTCGAGTCTAGTCGGCGACTAGAGGAAATTTTTCTAAGCCTTTTTTCGACCGGTTCCCGAGTTAGTCGATCTCTGGCACGGGCAAGCAGGTTTTTCCTCCCGGAAACTCGGGTTTTTCGTCCTGTAAACTCAAGAAAATCGACCGTAGAACCCACATTATTTCAGACATTAAAATATATTGTGTTAGGGCTAGAGACCACGAGATGGCGGCACATTTGAGCCGTCTCTCTTCACTGCGTACCGCTTAATTAGTGATAGCCTTGGGCCATCTGTCTCTGATTGGGTACCAGTGGAGATTGAACTGCCCACTCAGTCTCCAAAAGTTAGATAGGGCTAAATGGCCTCGCCTACTCCCGTATATACGGGAATAAAAAGGCGTTAGCTGATTTTTTTTTTTTTTTTTTTTTTATAAGACTATGTAGTCCTATAAAGACGAACAACTTTCAATCTTTACATATTAGTGTGTTTTTCAATGTCTTTTGAGTAATTTTGAGTTTCTTGCCAACTTATGCAATATGCCCTCTGAACTTTAACTCTCTGTTCACCATTACTCCTCCCCTAAGCCCCTACCTTCATCAATTTCCAACAATCCAATACCATCAGAGTGATACAGTATGTGTCCTTTCAAATACGAACTGCATAATCTTACATTTTTCAACATTAAATTGACAATCATTATTCTTTGCTAACAATGCCAATTTATTTAAATCATCCTAAGGACAATTATATCATCTTTATATACTTTTTTCCTAGTTTTGCATCCAAACAACTGATTCAACTGATTCCTCCCTTAAATCTTTCCCTATAAGATTAGTATAAAAATGAAAGAGTACTGCTCCTTGTACAGAACTCTGAGGCATTCCAATGGACACAATCATTCTCCTAGATTCCACTTCCACCATATACTTCTCTCTGCTGTCACTATCTCTCAGCATCTATGCTATTAATGCTGCCAGCTTCACATCCATTCTCATTCGCTCCAACTTTTGTAACAGTTTTCAATGTAATATTCTCTTAAATGCCTTTGCAAAGTCCAACAGTATCATTTTGTAGCTTTTCCTTAACTAATTCTATGACATATATTATAAATTGCGAGTAAATTTCTAAGGCAGGACCGACCATTTACAAATCCATACTTCCCACATCGAGTATCATATTGCTCTTTACCTACTGCTTGATTATACCTTTAAAGAACTATTCCAGTACTTTAACTATCACTCTTGAGATATTAATTGCTTGGTAATTTTCAACTCCAGTCTTGAAGTCACCTTCGCGCAATGGAACTTGCCTTCTATCTTTCCCCTAGTTCAACTGTCTTGGAACTTTGTCATAGCTGTGTCATAGCCTGTGCCATATCACCAGGGCCGCTCCTAGGAATTTTGTCGCCTCGTGCAATAGCATATTTTGCCACCCCTTCCCCCTTATTTTTCGTATAGTTTATGCCAATTTTGCCGCCCAGAAAAACTTGTTGTCCCGTGCAAATGCACGTCTTACACCGTCGGCCCTGCGTATCACACAGGAAGATATGTTGTCTACTCCTACTGTTGTATTCGCATTGATATTTTTAATATACTGAGCTTCTCCTGTTCATTGACATTAATTCTGACACCATTCTCTGTCATATCCATTTGGACCATCTGGACATAAAATGCCCATCCTGATGATATACATCTGCAAACTGAGCAACTCAATTATTTCTTTCGCTTCTTTCACTTTTCTACCATCAGTACTGATTGTAGTCATCCTTCTTCTTCTTCCTTATTTCCTAATGACAAAATTCTTTTTGATCTTGTCATTAGGAAATAAGATCATACCATTCATCTTTCTTTCTTGCACTTTGTACCTCATGAGTATGATGATGACCTGTTTCTTTAAATTCCCCTCAAAATATTTTCATTTCTTGCTTTATATCTCTACTCATCCATTTAACCACACTTACTTTATGCTCCTGACTTTCGGTATTCAATCTCATACTCTTCCCAATTAAAGACCTAGCTAATTTTTAACTATCTCTTGAATTTTGTAAATTTACCATGGAGTTCTCTATCTTGGCAACAAGGCCACCGCCTGGTTGTCTCACTAAATCAATGAATGTTTAATTGAGTCTCTCGTTAAATCTCCAGGGTTTGGTTCTTGTGTTCAGTTTTTCTTCATATTTTCTTGAAAAATGTTGGTATTTGAGTTTACACCACACCTCAGAAAGTTTCCCACAATCGATTCGCTTTAAAATTACAATTTTCGTTTGAGTATACCATTCATTGCGCTTAAATCCAAATTACGATAACTTCTGATTTCATATCCTCCATATAGTCTTGTGTTCTAAACCATGGTGATGGCATTATCAACGGTGCATAGTCAATGAGACTTTTCTTATTTATTGTGACTTTTCCATGTAAATTTGAGTACATCTTTATGTTGGAATATGGTATTAGTGATAACTAGTCCATTGTCTTGAACAGAAATTTGGCAGTTACTAATCATTATTAATAGTTTTGCTCTTTCCCCCATTTCTTTTCCAAACAATTCTGTGTCTGGTATTCATTCCTGCTTACCTGTTAAGATCTCTAACAAGTATTAACTTTATTTTAACATTGTGTGAGTAACCTTCTCTAATGATTCGAATCCCCCTACCCGTTCTTTCTTAGGTAAATTTTCTGTTGAACCAAGTACACACAAAACGGCGTGATTGTCAATTTCCTGATTCTATTTGCCTCATCACTTTACTTATATACAGCCTGCCCTTCAAGATGATTATCCTCGTATTTAGTGTTAAATATTACAGTTACTCCTATTCCCTCATCAGCCTTCCTCTACATAATATTTTGTATTTATTGCTGAGAAGATTCTCACTTTTTTGAATTTTTTTTTTGGTTTCTGTAAGACGTATTATGTTGATCTATAGTGGCGAATTCTCCATGCTTGCTGCACAAGCTCATTAATTGAGAAAGAAGCAGTGGCGGATTAAGGATAGTTGGGAACCCCCAAAAATATAATAATAAAAAAATGAGTGTGTGTTGCTCAGTGGATGTGGCGTTCGCACATCATGGCGCTTGGCCGCACGAAGGAAGACTTGATTTCGAGTCTAGTCGGCGACTAGAGGAAATTTTTCTAAGCCTGTTTTTTTTTCACCCGTTCTTGAGTTAGTCGATCTCCGGCACGGGCAAGCGGGTTTTTTCTCCCGGAAACTCGGGTTTTTCGTCTAGTAAATTCAAGAAAATCGACCGTAGAACCCACATTATTTCAGACATTAAATACGAGAGTAAGAGACCACGAGTTGGCGGCACTAGTTCAGCCGTCACTCTTCACTGCGTGCCGCTTAATTAGTGATAGCCTTGGGACGGCTAACTCTGATTGAGTACCAGTGGAGATTGAACTGCCCACTCAATCTCCAAAAGTTAGATAGGGATAAAAAACGGCCTCGCCTACTCCCTATATATACGGGAATAAAAAGGCATTAGCTGATTTTTTTTAAAAAATAATAAAATTTAGGTGGCAAATAAATGAAATTT
Source organism: Typopeltis vanoorti (assembly GCF_054136105.1). Lineage (NCBI taxonomy): Eukaryota > Metazoa > Arthropoda > Arachnida > Uropygi > Thelyphonidae > Typopeltis > Typopeltis vanoorti. The sequence continues at coordinate 53,436,610 of NC_143565.1, forward strand.
TGTACTTTTGAATTTTTTGAATTTCTGGATTTTTCTGCCTGTTAAAGGGTTAAAAAGGATGATAAATAATAAAATTTTTTTATTTATTTATTTTTTACATTTTTTAATCATTTTTTTTTTACAATTTTACAAAGTTTTTTTTTATTCACGCTACACTCAAATAAAAAAAAAAAAAAAAAAAAAATCAGCTAACGCCTTTTTATTCCCGTATATACGGGAGTAGGCGAGGCCATTTAGCCCTATCTAACTTTTGGAGACTGAGTGGGCAGTTCAATCTCCACTGGTACCCAATCAGAGACAGATGGCCCAAGGCTATCACTAATTAAGCGATACGCAGTGAAGAGAGGCGGCTCAAATGTGCCGCCATCTCGTGGTCTCTAACCCTAACACAATATATTTAATGTCTGAAATAATGTGGGTTCTACGGTCGATTTTCTTGAATTTACAGGACGAAAAACCCGAGTTTCCGGGAGGAAAAACCTGCTTGCCCGTGCCAGAGATCGACTAACTCGGGAACCGGTCGAAAAAAGGCTTAGAAAAATTTCCTCTAGTCACCGACTAGACTCGAAACCAAGACTTCCTTCGTGCGGCCTAGCGCGGTGAAAATACGAAAAGACACACTAAAAAGTTATTTTTAAAACAAACACCTCACTCTTACTCGATTCAATAACAAATGAAGTTAAGGAGCAACCAGGCGAAACTTTCTATCTCGGCAATGCAATCAGTTTTTGTCACCTAGAAGCTGTCAACAGCGCCATGCACCGACATTGGTAACGCGGTTTAATTTAAAGCGTAGATAGCGCGCACTGTTCAAAATACGAAATACGAAGCTTGTCAACTAGCGCCGACATTGATATTGCGGCATTATTTAAAACGTAGATAGTGTGCGCTGTTCAAAATACGCATTAAAACGTAATAATTGTTTTTAAAAAAATATTCGCTTAAAATAATCAAGATTTTATTATGTTTACTGAAAACATTAATCTATTTTAAAACACTGTAGGAAAATGTCTTGGCTTGGGGCCCCCAATATAGAGGCCCCTAGGCACGTGCCTCATTGCCTTAATGGGTAATCCGCCACTGGAGAGAAGTACTATTTATTTGATAATAAATGCATGCATTTAAATGCATATAATGCTTGCACATCTAGTGAAAGCTGCCCTTGTCTTGCTTGGTTGTAGAAGGTTACAGGTCCTCGCAGCAGCACTGTGATTTTGCGCGCGCATAGCCATTTCACGTCGTCTCACTCTGTTGCTTAAAATACAGGCCATATGCAGTCAACTCTAGCCAGTGAGCTTCAGCAGTCTTTACAAGTGTGTGTGTGTTTCTTGGGAAAATTAAGTTACAACCAACTTTTTATGACGATGTTATTGACTAGTTCATAAAGATGAACCGTAGGGTAGAATTTGTATTCAAGTAGCTAAATTGAAAAATATAGAATATCATTTGTAAAATAAATGTTATTTGTATGATTAAATGTACATAAATTTCTAAATATATAGTTTTAAATGGTCAGTGCATTCATTATTCCGATAATCATATTTCAATCACACTTCCCACTCCCTGAATGATAACAAGAGCAAGCATGAATTTCAAGACCAGCATTCGCCCCTGTTGATCTGATATTAATCCAGGTATTCTAATAGTTCTATTTCTGCTCCACTAATGTTTGTTATATTGATATCGTCAATCTTGAAATATATTACAATGGTATTAAAATAGTGCAGAATATTATTAATGATTGATCTCGATGAAAGCAATTGATATTGATATAATTTATATTGGTATTTAATTTCGTTTCGAGAAACATCGAAAATAAAACGCAATGTTTCAAAACAGGACACATACACACAAAAATAAATAAATAAATAAAACCAGCTAACGCCTTTTATTCATGTATAGGGAGTAGGTGAGGCCGTTTTAGTCCTATCTAACTTTTTGGAGACTGAGGGGACAGTCCAATCTCCACCAGTATCCAATTACAGATAGCTAGCCCAAGGCTATCACTAATTATACATGACGTTGGTGAAAAGAGGCGACTGACAAGTGCCGCCAAATCGTGGTCCCTAATCCGAGCACTGTGTTCCGAACATTGTTTACCCAAAATAGTGTCGGTTCTGCGGTCGATTTACTTGACGAAAAACCCGAGTTTTCGGGAAAAAAAAAAACAAGTTTGCCAGTTCCAGAGATCGACTAACTCGGGAACTGGTTGAGAAAGGGTTTAGTAAAAGTACTTCTCTTCAGCGACTAGAATCGAACTTAAGACGCTCTCTCTTGCGCGATTTAGCGCCATTGAATAGAAATACAGTCATACCCCAACTTACGTGAATCCAGAGTTATGCGGTTTCTTATATGTACGTATTCCCTTCCCGCTTCACGCCTCACCACTAGTCGTATCTTTCCGGCGCCGGCCGCATTCGCCAGTGTCGCACATGCTGTGAACAAGCACTGACGTGTTTCGCGCGATCTCCATTCAAGCACGATTTTTATAATCTACAATCCTTGCGATTGTTTAAGATTATGTTCTTGATAAAAAATTTTATCGCATAAAAAATAATAATGTCGTACAAAAGAAGCAAGTCCGGTTTTTCTACAGCTAGCAAGAAAAGAAAAACATTGACTTTGGAAACGAAACTCAACATTATTAAGGATTTTGAAGGCGGAATGAAAATTTGTGAGCTAACAAAGAAGTTCGATCTACAGGAATCCATAGTAAGAACAATCATAAAAGATAAAGAAAGAATTCTCGCTGCTCTGAAAAATGCCCAATCATTGAATTCAAGCATAATTCGTAAACGTCATGCGATTGTTGGTGAGATGGAAATGATGCTTAAATTATGGTGTAATAATCAAGTGAGAGTGAAAAATTATCCAGTTGATCAAACAACAATATGTAGCCAAGCCAAGATGGTTTTTGAGAGGCTAAAAGTAGAAACTGGAGAAGCGGTCAAAGAAGAATATTTCGTGGCCAGTAATGGCTGGTTCAACCGATTTAAAAATCGCTGTAACTGGCACAGCATCGTGAAGAGGCGGCAAGCGGTGTCAGTTGTTATTCATATTATAGCTTCTTAATATAAATATTAGACAGTTGCTCTCACAAATACTTAATTCTTTCTCCCTCCCCCCTTTCCGAAGAGTTCTATGTCCATAATGAAACTCCTTGGTGCTCTTCAGTGGCTTGACTACAATTTTCATCCTCCTCAATAGTTATTCGTGAATCCATTGTAAGCATTTGATGGATATACCCAGTCAATTTAGATGGGTACTCTAAGCTCTCTTAAATCTCGTTCACACCCTCCCCTGGGTTTACTAAGCATTTACTCTACGAATACTCTAAAAACTTTGAACGGTGTGTCCACCACTAATACGAGATAGTACACCCATACTACACTAAAACTCTGTGTGTGTGTGTGTGTGCGCGCGCGTGCAGCTGCATTTGTAATCTACTTATCGTGTGCAAATATGGAAAATAGAGTTCAACAATCCTTTGATGTTTTTAGATAGATGGCTCTTGTTGAATCTTTCATCCAAGTGTAAGCTAGGTTACATGTATATGAGACTGATGAGTTCATTTATTTATACTCTATATGCGTAATTAGAGTGATGAAAGATAACTAATCGAAAACAAATAAACTAGCCAAATGTGTTCGAATAACATTTTAGAGAACAAAAGTGAACTGAACGTGACAAAAGGATGCTGAGTTGTCATGTTACCATAATAATGTGTTTTCATTTAGCAGTCCTTACATTGTCATTTGATGTAGTCATCAGCCTCTATACATACAAGTAGCCTAGTGGTGGGCACTTTAGGAACAAACTTTGCTTACAATAGGATGAAGGATTAAACAAGGATATAATTTCTTGGCAAGCTTAATTTAATTTGTAGAAAAGTTAAAAAAAAATTCTATATAGATGTCTCTGTTGTCAAATCATTGCGAGAGATGGTCTGACGGAAATGTTTATATTGATATTCGTTAATCGTGTTTGAAACAGCTGTAGTCTAATTGAAAGTAGTTTATGCAAGATGAGTGGTGCAAAGCAAATGGTAATTGGACTGCACAGACTGAAAAACTTGAATACTGTTGTTCCTCAAGTGTTCAAGTTAGTACCTAAATTACCCTTTAAAGTTAAGCATGAGCCTCGTAAGATGCGCAATCCGGAAGGGCCTTTGGGCCGGTTGAAAATGTTGAGAAAAACGGTAACAGATCTATTTAAATATGAAAGAATTGAATTGAATCATAGTAGAGCATCAGAAGCTCGTGGATATGCAGAAAGAGTAAGGAAATGCAAAAATTTAGTCTGATTTGGTGTATCTGACAATGAGTAGTATTTCTCTTTCAGGGTATATATGTGTGTATATATTTATAAATTGTTATTGCCATCTAAACATCAATAAAACTCGTTAAAGTTAAAACATCATGAAAACATAAAACATTGATTTTATGTCCTAATGATGTGTTTGAGAGATTTGAAAGCTTCGAATTTTACTTCCCAGTATTTATTTTATTTTAAAGACAACTTTATGTATCCGTTTTTACTTCCCCATTCATTTTTGTTTTAGTGAATAAAAAAGGTGCACTTGATTATGCTACCATATTTTGTGTTCAAGCAACTTTTTTTAAATGTTAAATTGAAGAAAATTTCAAAGTACCTCTGTGTCATATTTTCTAAATTCTTCCCAGAATCCAGAAATTCTTCCTTGAAAAAAAAAAAAAAATGCATTTAAGGATAATTCATAAGCAATTCCTAGCACAAGTATTAATCAGCATGAAGGCAGGAGCTGGAGTAGGATCATGTGAGGCAATGCATTGAAAGCCATCCAGTGTGTGAAACAGCTCAATATAAAACAAAATATGTCATTTAGATTACCTGGGATGTGGAAAGAGTTCCTCACCCTAGATATGATGGGCATTATGTGAATAACAGTTAAGATGGGCTCCTTCACAATGTGTTGGGACTTTATTGAGATGCTTGGTTCATAATAAAACTAGTTGATAATAATCAAGTACAACCATTAATATATGAGATTATTTTGATTAAATTTTCATTAATACTGATCTTTCCAATAATAATACATTATTATTATTGGTGTCTTCTGGTGTCAAAGACTCAGTGTAGCAAGATAACTAAGAGAAAGGAGCAAATCTGATTGATGCAATATCTGTCATGCTCTCCCATTAACTTTGATTCTATTTGGCCTGACTCTTTTTGGAAAAGTGCAGAGTATGTGTAATTTTCTAAAGAAAATCATGCCATAGATAGTAGATGATATGATTACATCTTTTTTCATTTTCTGAAATGATTGTTGAAATCAAAGGGGGGGTTGTGGCAGTCCCTTTTTAATGGCATGAGACAGGAGTACAAGTGAAACTCAAGTTTTTCATCCCACAAAATAGAGGCAAATTGGTCATGATAACACACAATTTACAGAGAAAATATACTGTTGTTGGTGGTGGTGGTGGGCAGTAGTTTGTGTTGTCTGTTGATGGTAGTAGTGTTGTGTGTAGTAGGGAAGATGAGTGGAGTGGAGTGCCCTCCTGCAATGAGCCCGTGGAGGTGTTGCATAACAATAATAATAATATTATTAATATTACTTCACTGTGTCTCTGATTATGTTGTAAATAACACCTTGAAGAATTACATTATTGAAGTGATAGTAGGAAGAAGAAAAAGAAACCATCTAAACTGCTGATATCCTAGCAGAGAAAGCATCAAATCTTCAAGAAATCACCACATAGCTAGATCATATTATTAAAAATATGGCTTAATTATAAGAACCTAAATATTAGGAACACAAAAAATATCTGTGCTTCTGATTCAGAAAGAAACTCTGTTGTGGAAGCTAAAAAATCCCTACTTAGGAGTAATTCTGTAGAAGTTGATCAGTTCAGATACTCAATATTCATAATAAAGTTGGAAAAATCAAGACAGAATATCAGAACAAAAATTGTGAAAGCAATGAAATTTCTCCAAAAACTAAAGCTGTTATGGACAGATAATAGACTTATGATCACAAACAGATGTTATCTTAATAGCAAAGTTCATAATTCAGTACTCCTCTGTGGAAGTGAAATGTATACCTTTATTAAAGATGATGAAAAAAGAAGTTGCTTCCACTTGAAATGAGGTGCTAGATATCTCTTAAAAGTACCATACACTGATATATATATATATGAATATCAGAGTCAGAAATGACACAAAGAATCAGTTCATCTGAATTTCAGTTAATCTCCTCCGCTTTCCAAATACCCTTGATTTTTTTAAACTAGTTCTTCTTTCAGATATACTCTATAGAGGTTACTTCTCCTCTTACCAACTCAGACTAATCTTGTGCAAGTTTCCACTCTTACAGAATGCCCCTCCTCTGAACACATCCAACTTTGTGTCCTCTGGCACCACAAAGGTACAAAATGGGATGATCTCTGGAACTACTACTTTCTTTCCCATGGCATGACTATTGCTTCCACTCTTCTGACTCAGACACATGTACTGAGTGAGTCACAGAAATCATGCACACTGGTATGAAAGCATTCATCCCATCCAAAATATCACAGATTTGTTCATTTGGGTTTCTCGGGAACCAGAAGGTGGTAGAGAAGATTTAGACGTGAGTGACTAAGCTGGTGACAAGTCTGTGGATTTCTCCCTATGAGGATAGGTTGAAGGTTTGTGGGTTACAAAGTTTAGTTGATAGGCAGAAAAGAGGGGACATGATAGAAACTTAAAAAAAAAAAAAAAAATCAGCTAATGCCTTTTTATTCCCGTATACGGGGAGTAGGCGAGGCCCTTTAGCCCTGTCTAACTTTTTGGAGACTGAGTGGGCAGTTCAATCTCCACTGGTACCAATCAGAGATAGATGGCCCAAGGCTATCACTAATTAAGCGGTACACAGTGAAGAGAGACGGCTCAAATGTGCCGCCATCTCGTGGTCTCTAACCCTAACACAATATATTTAATGTCTGAAATAATGTGGGTTCTACGGTCGATTTTCTTGAGTTTACAGGACGAAAAACCCGAGTTTCTGGGAGGAAAAACCCGCTTGCCCGTGCCAGAGATCGACTAACTTGGGAACTGGCGAAAAAAGGCTTAGAAAAATTTCCTCTAGTCACCGACTAGACTCGAAACCATGTCTTCCTTCGTGCGGCCAAGTGCCGTGGTGTGAAAACGCCACATCCACTGAGCTACACAGGCTTATGATAGAAACTTTGAAGATATTAAAGGAGATTATAAAATTGATGCAAAGGAAAATTTTTAATATATGAAAAGTAGTCAGAACTAAGAGCCATCCATGGAAGTTGTGTAAGAGTGTAGTTAGTAAGGGTATGCAGACCAGATTTTTTACATGAAGAGTGGTGAATGAGTGGAATGGATTGTCAGAATTAATTGAGTTCCTAGGCAGTGAATGAGTTTAAGGAGAGGTATGAGAGGTTTTGTGTGTATAATAGTTAGTTTGGCTCTCCCACGATACATCTTCGGACTCCATGGAGATATCATATAATAATAATAATAAACTTTCCATCCACTTTCCAAGCTTTGGTTCAACAGAAGATGTATGAAAGCAGTTGAAGAAATGAATGCATCTTATCACAGGTGGCTTGCATCAAGAAACCAAACTTCATACTCATCCTATGTGGAAGTACAATAAATGTAAATCAGCTATCAGCAAATCCAAATCTAACTTCATAAAAGCCAATAACAGAAAACTTCTCTCTTGTCCAAATGGTAGATGTGCCTTCTGGTTCCTCACAAAAGCCATTGGATGCAATGCCTGCTTACCTGTGCTCCCACCTCTCACCCATCTAGATGGCACCACTATTACAGCACCCAAAGAAAAAGCTAACCTCCTAGCATTGCTCTTTACCCTCACTTCTGCATAGGCAACAAAGGAAAATTGCCTCCTTTCATACCAGCAACTGAGCACTGTATATCCCCCTGTGGCCTTTTGGCAGAAAAAACATAAGAAGAATATTAAACAACCTGAACATTAAAAAGTTGTCTGTTCCTGATGGCATCTCTCCTATTGTACTCAAATGACTTTAAAAAGTGCTGATGGTGGGGTGGTAATTGAAGCAAACCAGATAGGTTTGCTTCAGTTACTGCGTGAGCATTTTGTAAAGGTATACCATCTAGGTGGCAGTGTTGCAATGTCAGATGTGACACTGACTGATGGGAGAATAGAGGTTGAAGAAATGGAGGTGCTTAGAATATTGCAGAACTTCAGTGCAAACATGGCCATGGGATTAGATGTCATATCAGCATGAGTATTATGAGAATGTTGCAGGGAATTATCATTTCCTCTAACAAGATGTTTAATTGAAGCCTCATTACTGGAAGGTGTCTGTGTGTGGAAAGATGGGAAAATAGTTCCACTTCATAAAAGAGGCTCCAGAGATAGAAGTAGCGAATCATAGGCCTGTCAGCATCTCAGGAATAGTAATAACAAATTATTAGCTAATGCCTTTTATTCCCTTATAGGGAGTAGGCGAGGCCTTTTAACCCTATCTGACTTTTGGAGGTTGAGTAGGCAGTTCAGTCTCCACTGATGGTCAATCAGAGATAGCTGGTCTATGACCATCACTAATTATAAATGGCAACCAGTGAAGAGATATGCAAACAAGTGCTGCCATCTCTTAGTGCCTAACCCTAACAGGATGTGTTACTGTCTGAAATAATGTGGGTTCTGCAGTCCATTTTCCTGAGTTTATGGTATGAAAAACCAGTTTCCTGGATAAAGAAAAAAAAGCGCTTGCCCATGCCAGAGATTGACTAACTTGGGAACTGGTTGAAGAAAGGCTTAGAAAAAGTTCCTCCAGTTGGCAACTAGAGTTGAACTTAAAGCAGTGGCGAATTCTCCATGCTTGCTGCGCAAGCTCATTAATTGATAAAGAAGTACTAGTTATCTGTTAATAAATGCATGCATTTATAAGCATTCCATTTAGGCTTTTATTTTTGTAAACAGAAGACTTCTTAAGCTTGCACGGCAATAATTGAGCTTTGCGTTGTGTATTGCAGGCCGATACTTGCTCGTCTAGTCAAAGCTACCTTGGCTTGCTCAGTTGTAGGAGCTTACAGGTCCTTGCAGCAGCACTGTGATTTCATGCGCATGCATAGCCATTTTACATTGTCTCACTCTGTTGCTTAAAATACAGGCCATATGCAGTCAATGTAGCTCTAGCCAGTGAGCTTCAGCAGTCTTTACAAGTGTGTGTGTGTTTCTTGGGACAATTAAGTTACAACCAACTTTTTATGATGATGTTATTGACCAGTTCATAAAGATGAACCATAGGGTAGAATTTGTATTCAAGTAGCTAAATTGAAATATATAGAATATCATTTGTAAAATAAATGTTGTATTTGTACCATTAAATGTACATAAATTTCTAAATATATAGTTTTAAATGGTCAGTACAGGTAACCCTCGTATAACGCGGTACTTATACAACGCGATCTACAAATTGTAGTAACCCTTTAGTAAAGATAACCCTTTATCTTTTCATATATTTTTCATCGTGCGACTTAAAAATGAAATTTTATCTTCGTTAAATTTGTGTCTGCCCGTATCGTGCAGGTAGTTATAAGTAGCGAATTTATATTAGGGGAAGCACCCTTTAACATGCATGTACGTCAATTGTATACCGTATAAAGTGTTTATTGTTGAAAATTGTCTTCGTTTTCTGCCAAGAAAGCACATTGAAAATCATAAGTGTTATCTCAAGCTGAGCACTTTATTTTCTGGTGAGTTACATACATAATTAATATGTAATGCTTTTTTTATGTAAAAAAATTATTTTTATAGTAAGCCACAAATTGCATTGAAAGGGAAAAAATGAATATTGAAAAGAAAATTTCTCTCGAAAGAAAAAATTACAATCATGGATCAGTTGAAAAGGACTTTGAATTTAAATGAATCAACAATTCAAACAATGAACGTAAAATCCGAGAAAGTGTTGATTGCTGTGTCAACGGTAAGTGCAAAGCTCGTTGCTCACGTACACAATTTTCTAAGAGAAAAATGAAGAAATTCCTGATGATTTGGAAAGAAGATGCACTCAAAAGAAAATTCCTTTGGATGGAAATCTTATTAAACAAAAAACTCTCAAAGTTTATAAACATTTATTATGCAGACCAGGTGTTCAATGCTGATGAATCTGGGTTATATTGGAAAAAAATGCCAAAACGCACCTATATTTTGAAAAATCAGCTCCTGGATTCAAAATTTTCCAAAGACAGAATTACTCTACTGTTTTGTAGTAATGCATCAAGTGATTACATGACAAAACTAATGTTTATTAACCGATCCTCAAATTCTCGTGCTATGAAAGATTAAAATATGCACTTATTTTTATTTTGCCTGAAACATTTATGCATTACTTGCCATGAAGCTTAATTACAATTTGTAATTTTTGTACTCTGTATTTGTGTCATAGTTTATGTTTTCTTAACTTATATGAATTATCTGAATTAAATAAAAATATTTTTTTGTTGGATATATCGTTGTTTATATAATTTTTTTTTTTTTTAAAAACCGATTTTGGAACATAACCCTACTTTTTGTATGTGATCTGAGTCTTGCATAATGCGATTTATATAATGCATCATTTCTATGGAACCTAACATCCGCGTTATACGAGGGTTATCTGTAATTCATTATTCCGATAATCAGATTTCAATCACACCTCTCACTCCCTGAATGATAACAAGAGCAAGTGTGAATATCACTCCCTGAATGATAACAAGAGCAAGCGTGAATTTCAAGACCAGCATTTGCCCCTGACTTAAAGTCTATCTTCAGGCGGCCTAGACCAGAGGATGCAAGCACCACTTCCACTGATTTGTGGTTAAGGTATTGGAGAAATTGGTGAAAGACAGAATTCAGGACTGGGTGGATAGGAATATGATACTTTATAAGGGAAAACATGTTTTGTGAAGACTAGGTATTGCCTTAGTAATTTGCTTACTTTTTTTTTTATAATAAAGTGACAGTGGAGTTGGATAAGAGAAATGGATACTCATTGATGCTGTTGGACTTTGAAAAGGCATTTGATAGGATTTCTAATAGAACCCTGTTGCATAAATTGGAGCAAATGGGGATGGATATAGATCTGGTGGTTTGGTTCAGAGGTTGGCCAGTGGACAGATATTAGAGTGCTTTATGGAAGAGTTGAGTCCAGGAGAAGGCAGGTGACCAGTGATATACCTCACGGCTCAGTACTTGGTCCCTTCTTGTTTAATTCAGTTGTTTGCTGATGATGCAAAACTGAGAAGAGTGATAGTAAATGAAAGTGATGTAGAGATTCTGCAGGATGACTTAAATAGACTAGCAGTATGGGCAAAGGTTTGCCCATATTGCTGCCAAATGACTGCCAGTTTAATGTGGCCAAGTGTAAGGTAATACAATTTGGAAAAAGCGATCACAAGCTGTGTACTATATTGATGGAACTGAACTACAGGAAACAGATGAGCTAGGGACTTAAGGTTGACTGCAGACAGGAAATTGAAGTTAAGAGGGCATATTGTAAATGTAGTCAAAACAGCACATCAGGTTATGTGGTTGTTGAAGAGCATACTGACAAGCAGGGATAAAGTGAGGTTATTGTTCCTCTTTATAAAGCTTTAATATGGGCACAACTGGACTATTGCATATTGATCTGGTCATTCATCTGAACTCTATGGGGATGAAAAGTGATAGAAAGGTTCCAGAGGCAAGTGACCAAGTAGGACTATAGAATGCTCCCTATGAGAATATAATAAATTTAGTTTAATCCTTTATCCAAGCCCGGCACGAGGCAGGAGCAGAATGGGTGAATGCCACAGGCAGAAAACTTACAGAGTTTGTTACAATTATACTGGAAGCAGAAAAAATTAAAAATAAAAAAAAATTAAATTGGATATATCATATATTTAAAAAAATATTAAATTTATATATACATATTTATAAAGATAATTATATTTTATTCTAATTATATAAGCTCCAAATAATTATTTTTATTTTGATAATCCCTGGGACAGAAACATTTAGATCCAATTTCATTGGGAAATTGGATCTAAATTGAGAAAAGACGAGCAGAACGAGAAGTTATTCGAGCTCAGCAAGAAAATTAATTGCGGAAATTTTTGAAATTATCAGAAACAAGAGTCAGTGAAAGCGACGTTCCTGTGGAGTCCCCCACTGACAATGAGTCTGAAAATTCTAATTTGTGTTTAGATGATAATCAGGCTCTTGAGATACATCCAATAGCTTCAACTCCAAATACAAATACCTCAACACTAAATTATGAGCTTTTTGACGATCCAGCTTTATGGCCAAACTTGTCCAATTCATTAATTGATATATTAATAAAATGAGGCTAATCTTCTTGAATGGCAGTCAGTCTCAAGTAGAGTAATGTGGGCAAATATGAGAATGGGGAACTGGACAATGAGACTTATTTGTGCCTATGGTCCCACAGAAGGTTCTACTAAGGTAGAAGTGGAGGAATTTTTTGAGGCTTTAGAAAAAGCAACTGACACAATGAAAAAGGAAAAGTTGGTCCTTGTTGGGGATCTAAATAGTAGAGTAGGAAATGATTGTGAGACATACAAAAATATTTTGGGAAAATTTGGAGAAAAGAGCAAAGCTAATAATAATGGCAAATATCTGTTGGATTTCTGCTCAGGACATGGACTGGTTATTACTAACACCATGTTCCAACATAAAAATGTGCACAAATTCACATGGAGAGAAGAGGCTAGGAATAAGAAAAGTCTCATTGACTAAAGTTCCTGGCAAATAAGTCAGCTTTTACTCTTACAGAATACAGAGACAAATGTAAGAAAGCTAAACAGTGTGTAAAACTAGCTAAACAAAAGTCATGGGAGGACTTTGGCAAGAATATAGAAAATAAATATCAAGAAGGTGGCAAAATATTCTGGAGGTTGTTGAAGAAGCTTAGGAATGGAGGAAAGAGTGCTGTAAAAGGAATTAGAGATGATAAAGGTGAAATGAAAACAGGAGAAAAAGATATCCTTGAAGTATGGAGTAATTACTTTGAAAAACTGCTAAATGAAACAAGCAGTGATGACAGCACAGTGATAAAAAACACTGACCAGGCATGCAGTCAGGAATACATATCCATACTTGAAGTAGAAAAAGCCGTCAAATGCTTGAAATGTGGAAAGGCAGCAGGAGTAGATGATATTCGACCAGAAATGCTGAAGTATGGTGGTATAAGAGTCTTACAGTGGCTGCACTGCATAGTTCAGAAAGCCTGGACAGAGGGACGAATTCCCGATGATTGGAGTAGAGCTCTCATAGTACCCATATATAAAAAGGGAAATAAAACTGAATGTGAGAATTACAGAGGTATTTCCCTACTGAGTGTTCCTGGCAAGATCTATGCAAGTATACTTGAGAAACGGTTGAGAAGAATTGTGGAAGAAAAGCTTGAAGATCAAGCTGGATTCAGGCCAAATAGAGGCTGTCAGGATCAGATCTTCACTTTACGACAAATAGTTGAGAAAGCATGGGAATATAACAAAGATCTGTATTTAAGTTTTGTCGATTTGGAAAAGGCATATGACAAGGTGCCAAGAGAGAAGCTATTCAATACGCTGCAGTTATATGGTGTCAATGGGGCATTATATCAAGCAATACGTAGTCTTTATTTGAGTTGTGAGTCAGCAGTTAGAATTGAAGGAAGTACAGGAAGATGGTTTAATGTTAAATCTGGTGTGAGACAAAGATGTACATTATCCCCTCTGTTATTCATTATGTATATGGATCACATTATGAAGGAATGTGGTATTAAACCTGATATCAAAATTGGAGATGTTAATGTCAGCTCTTTGCTTTATGCGGATGATGTTATACTTCTAAATAAATCCGCTACAAATCTGCAAGATTCTCTGACTAAATTGAATAGCTGTTGTAATAGATATGGTATGAAGGTCAGCAATAAAAAGACAAAGACAATGAAAATAGGCAGAATCATTGAAAATGTCAACTGTGTTGTGAATGGAGAACCTGTGGAACAAGTAAAACATTTCAGCTACTTAGGCACAATTTTTACTGAAGATGGTAAACTAAATATAGAAATAGACAACAGAATCAGCAAAGCTGGTATCGTGGGAAGTCAATTGAATAAATTCATATGGAATAAGAAAGAAATTAGTCGGAACACTAAATTAGCTGTATATAAGACTGTGTTCAAACCAATTTTAACTTATGGATCTGAGAGCTGGGTCAGAAGTAAAACACTTGACCAAAGACTAGAGACTGCAGATATGAGAGTCTTGAGAAAGATTAGAGGCGTGAATAGATGGCATCAATGGCAATATCATATTAAAAATGAGGATATTAGGAAAGAACTTGGCACTGTCAGTATCCAGGAATGCGTTAGCAGAGCTAATCTCAGATGGTATGGTCACTTAAATAGAATGGGAGAGGAAAGATTAGCAAAACAAGTGTTCTCTGCCAGGTTGGCAGGAAAACGACCCAGAGGAAGACCAAGATATAGGTGGATTGATACAGTACAAAGTGCCTTAGACGATAGAAATATAAGATCTGATAATGTTGGAGTCTTGACAAGTAACAGACTGATTTGGAGGAAAATTGTAGATAGGAAGTTAGTAATGATGTAGTTTTTTCATGTAGTACTGTCATATCCTGTACACCCCTTGAGGGTACATGGCAGGAATTTGATGATGATGATGATGATAAAATGAGGTCCTCCTGCTGAATCAAAAGAGACTTTTTTCACGCGATGAACATAATAGAAGTTTTCATGTATCACATTATAATAGGATTTTGAGTAATGGAGAAACCATTAAAAGATCTTGGTTAATTTACTGAAGTTCAAAAAATGTATTATTTTTGTTTCTGCTGCAAATTATTTTCTAATATTCAAACTATGAACTTAATTTCAGAAGGGAATACGATTGGAAACATATGTCCCGAGTTCTTCAGCGCAACTAAAAATCTCAAGAACATCTTAATAATTTTGAAAAATGGATTGATTTGGAAAAGCGTTTAAAAAATGAAACTACAATTGATCAACATCAGCTAAAATTACTCAAACAAGAACACTGGATGCATGTTTTAAAACGCATAATATCGGTTATTAAATTTCTTGCAAAAGAAAACATAGCATTCAGAGGAAGTTCATATACTTTATATACAAATAATAATGGAAAATTTTTGAAACTGATTGAATTATTCGCCGAATTTGATAGCTTATTACAAAAACATGTAGAATGCATAAAAAACAATGAAATTCACGTTCATTATTTAGGGAAATGTATACAAAATGAAATCATTAATATATTGAGTAATGAAATTTTTAAAAAAATTGTATCTAAAATAATGAATGCTAAGTATTTTTCAATAATTGTTGATTGCACTACTGATATTTCACAGCAGGAGCCAATGTCCTTAATTGTAAGATATGTTTCTATAAAAGAAAAAAATGAAGAAACCCAAGGTATTATACAAATAGAGGAAAGATTTCAAGATTTTATTAAAATTAATAATACAACAGGAAGTGGTATGGCTGAAGTAATTTTAAAATTATTACAAGAAAAAAACTTAAATATTCAAAATACCATGGTCAGGGTTTTTAACCACGTCAAATATGAAGGGGAAGAATGAGGGGTACAAGCACTTTTAAGGAACAAAAATCCTAGAGCATTTTTGTTCCGTGTTGTACGCATTCCTTGAACTTCGCATTGAGCGACGCAGCATGCTGCAATGTAGATATGGTTTTATTTTTTGACATTATTCAGTCAATCTGTAATTTCTTTTCTTCATCGAGTCATCGATGGGAAGTTCTAAACCGCATCCAAAATTTTACTTTAAAACCTTTATGCACGACAAGATGGGAAAGTCACGTTGAAGCTGTAAAAGCAATACGAAATCAAGTAAAAGAAATATATGAAGCTTTAATTTTCATCACAGAAGATGGCAGCTTAATTGGACAACAAGGCATTAAAACAAAATTGGAAGCTAGTTCATTAGCAAAAAAAATTAATTCTTTCAAGTTTATATTTGGCACATTTGTTTGGTATGACATTCTAAGTGAAGTCCATGCATCTAGCAAACAATCGCAAAATATCTCTTGCAATATTATGGAAGCCTTGAAATCATTAAATGTCACTAAAAAATTCTTGACGTCATACAGAAGCGAAAATAATTTTTTGAAAGTTAAGCACCAAGCCCATAACTTTTGCTCTAAATATTGGGTTAAATGCTGATTTCCCAACTAACGACAGCACACGAACTCGACATGTAAAAACTCAATTTGATCATGTCCTGAACGAATCAATTTCTGATTTTGAGCGATATTTTCAAATGAATTATTTTAATGTAATTCTTGATTCAGCAATAACATCAATTACTGAGAGATTTGAACAGCTAAATAAATATAAATGAATTTTTGGGTTTATCTCTAACATTTGTAAATTAAAATTTGATAATGATACAGTAAAAAAAGCTTGTTTCGACTTAGAAATTGTTCTGTCTGATGGTAATCAAAAAGATATTCCAGCAATAGATTTATTAGATGAATAAAAAATATTGTCTCGAAGTATATCAAATAATTATTCTCCCAAAGAAGTATTAAATTATATTTGTGCAAATAACTGCATAAGTCTTTTTCGTAATGTGTACACATCACTACGAATTCTTTTAACAATCCCAACTACTGTTGCAAGTGCAGAGTGCAGTTTTTCTTAATTAAGACTTATTAAAAATTATTTGAGGTCCACAATGTCACAAGAGAGATTAGATGGCTTAGCCATTTTATCTATTGAAAGTGACATAGCTGAGACATTAGATCTAGAAGTAGTAGTAAAGTCTTTTGCCAAAAATAAGGCTAGAAACGTTTCTTTTTTTTTAAAATGATTAAAATTGTTAATTCTTAATTTCGATTTTTTCACATTTGTTTTGTCATATTTAATGTGATTTATGTAATACTTACAAATTGTGTTAAAATTATGTACTCATTATATAATAAACACAAAAATATTTTATTTATTTATTATTATTTTTAATTATTCGCTATATATATAAAATTTTTATATATACACATACAATTTTGACGAAAGGGCAGGAAAAAAAATCTTGCCCACACTCAAAATTTTGCTTGGGCCGGCGCTGCCTTTATCCAAGTGTAAGCAAACAAAGTTCGTGCCTGAAATTATCTTCAGGACTGAGGTAAGGTGGTGCAACTCATAGCAAAGGTGGACCAAGCTCTCATCACTCCTTATCTCAGTATCTCCCATAATGCAAAGCACATTTCCTTGCGGACATGTATTGTGGACATGTAAATGTTTTGTGCTTTGCATTATGGGAGATACTGAGACAAGGAGTGATGAGAGCTTGGTCCACCTTTGCTACCAGTTGACAAGGGATGTACCACCTTACCTCAGTCCTGAAGATATTTTCAGGTGCAAACTTTGTTTGCTTACACTTCAGTAAAGGATTAAATTAAATTTATTATAGTCTAACCAAGTGCAAAATAAACTTCCAACACCTATGAGGATAGATTGAAGGTCTATGGCCTTTAAAAACCAGTATGTGGTAAAGAGGAGACATTATAGAAGCATATAAGTTGCTAAAGGGATTTTATAGGATTGACACTAAAAACTTTTTTCCCACTAAATAGCAGGTAGGGAGAAAACAAGGGGAAATTATTTGACCTTGGTTAGCAAGGTATAGGACTAGATTTTTTGCTTGTAGGTGAATGGGTGGAATTGCATTGCCAGAGGTCGTTATGAGTGTTTTGTCAGTGAATGAGTTTAAGGAGAGGTACGATAGGTATTGTGTGTATAATGGATCTCTCATGATGAGTCATCTGATTCCATGGAGATACCTGTATAATAATAATATAAAAAAATCTCTTGCATAAACAACTCTGTAATTGCATAACATGAGTCATCATCTTTCTGCTAAAGCAGGTATATTTTTGTAGTTCATATTCTATTTAATAACAAAAATTAATTAGCTAACAAAAACATTTAAGTTTGTAGCCTTTAGGATAGGTTTAAAAGGGGTCATCTTCTTATACATGATGCTTATCTTTTTTTTTTTTTGAAATAATTTCCAGAAATCCAAAATGATTAAATATCTGAGGGTCTTTAAATTAATATATGATTGGAAGTAGCCCAATTGCTTGACTTTGTTTGTAAAATTTTTATGACAGTTCCTTTATGTAAATTTAACTTATAGCACACCAGCAGAGTTTCTAAATTGAACTAATCCTTAGTTCATCTGGAAACCTTTCTATGGTGACCAAACATGAAACTTTTTTTACAAGCCAGTACATGCCAAATAGTCGTGATGGTTTCACATTGAGCATTAGTTAGTGTATGATGACACACTGGCTGTGAGGCCCATATGAGCAGTTACAGCACCATCTTATGGGACCAATATATGAAGCTTTTTTTTTGTTGTAATTTATTTTTGTCTGTACATTACATGTGTTCTCTGGCTAATTTGCCTAGTTGAAGAAGGAAAAAACCCTTCTACTTTTGTATGAGATCAGGTAACTCACCTTCAGTTGAAAAGCCCTGCTAAAGATTCTTCCCTTCCTAGACAGGATTCGAACCCAGCTCTTTCCAAGATCATTATTGAAACCAACGAAGCTACAGAAGCTTTTACACTGGCATTAAAAATGTTTCACCACCTAAAGACTATAATAAATTTAGTTTAATCCTTTATCCAAGTGTGAGCAAACAAAGTTTGCGCCTGAAAGTATCTTCAGGACTGGGGTAAGGTGGTACAACACCAGGGCAACTCGTTGCAAAGGTGGAGCAAGGTACCAACACTCCTGTCTCAGTATCTCCTATAATGCAAAACACATCTCCTTGCAGATATGTCTAATGTTATGCATTAAGGGAAGGGCCACTACCCAGACTAGTTTCGACCTTTATTGAGGTCTCTTCAGTGGGAGCCAGGCCCAAGTTGAGACACCAGGCAGAAGCTTTAGCAGGTCATCTCTACCTATAGGAGTTGCCAAATGGTGTGCCGCCCTTTTTTAATAAATTACTTTGGATTTAGAGAAAGATGTTGAAAGTTTATTTTTCACTTGGTTAGAGTATAATAAATTTAGTTTAATCCTTTATCCAAGTGTGAGCAAACAAAGTTTGCGCCTGAAAGGACTGGGGTAAGGTGGTGTTGTACCACCTTACCCCAGTCCTGAAGATACAAGAAGTAGAGGAACTAGAAACCAAATAGCAAACATGAGATGGATTATGAAAAGAACAAGAGAATTTTAGAAGGAAGTATTCATCTGTTTTATTGATAATAAGAAAGATTTTGATTGCGTGGATGACAACAGACTGTAGATTGGAATGAGATCAATGGAAACCTGAACATCTAATTCTCTTGATAAGAGAGCTGCATGACAACCAAGAAGCTTCAGTAAAAACTGTCTTTGGAGAAACAGACAGTGTTCGAGTGGAAAAAGGAGTGCAGCAGGATTGTATACTGTCAACCTACCTTTTTAATATTTATAGTGAATGTATTATAAGAATGGCTGATTTACACAAAGATCCAGCTGGAATTAAGATTGGTGGCATAAAAATAACTTAAGATATGCAGATGATACAACCCTCATAGCAGAAACTAAAGAAAATCTGGAGTGATTGATTCTGTTGGTTAAGATGGAAAGTAACAAAGCTGGGCTTAATTTTAACATCAGCAATACAAAAGTGATGGCTTCTGGCAATTTAAGTGAATTGTCCAGAATCAGAAATGATGGTAAATGCGAAGATGAAATTAAAAGGATAGTCACGGGAAAAAAGTGATGGTAAACCTGACAAAAATTATGAAAGACAGAGGTGAGTAAGGCCACAAAGTTAGAATTGTCAAATCAGTGGTACTTTCAGTAGTGATGTATAGATGTGAAAGCTGAATTATTAAGAAGAAAGACAGAAAGCAAATTGATTCATTTGATTATGGATGTGGAGGAGACTTTAGAATCCCATGGACTGCAAGAATGACCGATAGAAGGTTTTAGGAAATATAAAGACAGAATGCTCCTTGAGGCAATGATCGCTAAACAGAAGTTTATGTACTTTGGTCATATTATGCAAGCTGATGAATCATTGGAAAAGGCAGTTATGTTGGGGAAGATTGAGGAAATGAGAAGAGGAAGACCACAAAAGATTTGGATGGACAGCATAAAAGAACTTACCAACTTGAACTTACAATTACTTAAAGGATGTGGAGAGCCTTTGTTCACAGGATCACCAAGAGTCAAAAATGACTGAATGTACATAACAACAACAAACTGTATCCTGAAAGGTAATAGTTATGTTGATATTAGTACAGGCAAACCTCTACTTATGAACTTTCAAGGTACACACAATTTGTACTTATGAAAACCACATGGGCTAATAAATTGGGACAATCTTGTAATCACAGGATTCCATTTAACAAAAATGGAATCCTGTGCTTATAAACATTTTACAATGGCCAAAGTCTACAATACATTGATAAGTTTAACAACTTACGAACACATTATGCTTGTAAGTTGGGGTTCCAGTAATTTTGATATCTGCAAATTTTTTAAAGTGATATTCATTATTTTACCATTATTTTGCTTTATTTTTTCATTACTTTGTAGTAAGAGTTACTAACCATCCAACTGTTTGTCAGCTTAACATGACATGACTTCACTTGACCAATCATATACAAATTGCATCATTACTCTAGGCAGTGCTGCATATCAGTTATGATGTCAGTGTTAACAGTTTACCTAAGTAAGCATGACAAAGGATTGTTATTAATATAATATTTTTGTCTTATTTAATCTAGTTAAATTTATTAAATATACAAATCATCTTTCCTAGTTAATTGCAGAAGCTACTAGATATGGAGACTGCCACAGACCAACAATGGAATTAGCAGATTTCTGGTTGGAGGTGAGTTAATTTTGTTTATATAACAGTTATGGGTGGTGGGGGGGGGGTAGAAAGAGAGGTGTTTTTAATTTTTGCTTGTAATTCAGCATATTTAGAAACTGAAATAATTTACTCGTAATATGAGAGATAATATGCTATGATTATAATGCTATTAACAAATCTTACATTTTATGTGGTTTCACTTTTAGTTACATTTTGCAGTATTGTGTCACTAATACTGTCATATTAATAATATAATAGAACTGCTGTAGAGCAGTTCTATTATATTATTAATATGACATTAATATGGCTAGATTGATTTTGCTGAAATTGATATTCAAGACTGATGTCAAAACTACAGTTCCAGGGAAGATTCATGAAGGCGGTAACTGGCCTTTGGAATGTGGGGTATGAAGACAGACTGAGGGAATGCAATTTCAATATCAATTTGCAAAGCCTCATGAGTAGGCAGAGGAGGGGGGGGGTATGATCGAGACAAGTTGGCCAAGGGTTATTACCAGGTTAATCTGGAAGAAATTTTTCATACAGTGTGAGTGGGGAGAGGGTAGAACAAGAGGCATCTCTGGAAAGTATATAAGAAGGGTGTGAGAAGAGGAGTGAGGAGCAGGTTCATTCTTTGCACAAAGATTGGTTGATGAGTGGAATGCATTGCCAGAGAGTATGGTGAATGCAGACGTGTTCAATGTATGGTTTGATGAGTACTGTGTATGATGGGATGTACCTCCTGTGATGGTCCTTTTGACTCCACAGGTGTGTGAGGGAGGTCTGGCATTAATAACTGTTTGACCAATTCAGTTTTTCTTCTAAATAAATAGGGTTAAGTACTTGAGTTATGCAAATTACATGCTGAACCCCAAAACAATTAGAAATATCTAAACTGTTATTTGCAAGTGTAGTAAATTTTTTAACTTAATTGCCATTGAAAAATGTGTATTGTATATCATGTTGTTCTTGTACAGTGAAGAAGGAACAGATTACTTCCAAATTACTTAACCTCAGATTAATCTTCAGTAAGCACACTGTTAGAAAAGTAGCCTCTATAATTTCATGATCAGATTCACTGATCATGAAATGGTAGAAGCTTGAAATGGTCAAAAATCATTACAGAGCAAAGATATATTTCATTTCTCTTTAATACTAAATTTCTTCCGGCATGCAGCATTGGTGATATTTTTAGCACATTTTGAACATAATGTAAAGATGGTGCTGGAGAAGAATTTTGAGAGTCACCTGGATGGACAAGAGGTCTAATGAAAGTATAATAAGTCAACTAAAAATCAAGAGACAGCTATGTCACATTGTACATGAAAGAATTCTTAAATATTTCAGACACATTTAAAGATATAAAAATGACAACCTGGCAAAGCCTGTCAACCAGGACAAAGTGGAAGGACAAGGAAAAAGAGGATGGCCAAGATCAAGATGGTCGAACCAGATTAAAAAGCTCACTGGGCTTACTTTGTAGTTTGCCACTGCTGCAACAAAAGACAGAAAGAAATGGAGAGATATTGTGACTAGGGTAATGAGTCCTCAGATATGAGGAGACCGAGCAATGAAATGAAATGTGGTATGATATGAAAACAGTTTTATTTATATATATATATATATATATGTATGTCAGTGTATATCACCATCGCTCCAGATATACAACTTATATCTACTGGCCAGAAAAAAGTTTACTCACCCAAGGTAATGGTCTGCTTTATATAAATGTTGTTACTGTGGTTATAGCCTTTTGGCTCTTTAGGGGAAGCTATATATATATATAGCTTCCCCTAATATACACACCACCATCTAGGGAAATGACTATGAGCAAGGTGGTTTCCCCGTTTCCTTCTTTGCTCTACTATATCCTATGACTGTAGCCCGTTTGTTCACGGGGCTGGTTTGCCTGCTTGCGGGATGAAAAACCCCAGATAAACTGGTGGAATTAACCCTGCTGTCCATGCCCAAGACTGGCTAACTTGGCTATGGCTGAGAAAGATCCTTAAGCTCCTCACGTCGTCAACAGGAATTGAACCTAGGACACTCCTTCCCCAGGTATATGGTTGCGAAGTGCATAGCCACTAGGCTAACTGCATGGACAAATATTGTTATATGTGATGTTAAAAAAAGGGGAAAAAATGTTGTGTTGGCAAAAAGAATAACGCATTCTTTAATTCTCACTGTACATTACACACTTAATTATTATATAGAAATAGGCTTTCTTTCTTTTAAACATAGTTTATCACAACTCAGTTTGTGTTTTCTTTCATTTATTGTTCATAATTGAAGTGAATTTATATAAATTATCCATGAACAATAAAACATGGAAGTCAAATAACAAAATTCACGAAAAGGCAAGTGGATTTCTGGAGTCCTGTATATGACAATATTTAGAGTTAAGAGAAAAAAAAAAAAAAAAACTAAAAAAAGAAAGATCATGTTATATGCCAATCTGAACCTTTGAATTTGGTCAAAGAAAACATCATCAAGCAATCATCTAACTCCTGCAGCTGTTTCTTTTGTATTATTGTTAATCGGAGTATTAATATACTGATATATTTTAGTATATTTTTATATAACTATTTGTATTGAATAAATGTATTCATTAGAGTAAGTACATAGTTTTTTCATTTAAATTCTGAAACCTTACTGGCATGATTATCACATAAATCACAATATATGAAACCAAAATACTGGTATAAACGTACAATTTCACCAATTGTCTCATATACTAGACGGCATCGTTCCTTAATAAAGAAAATACCTACCTGCTGTGATTTCTATACTTATGTTATATAAAGCAAAAGTAATGTGTAAGGAGCTGTCACTGGTAAATATAAAATTCATCTTATATGGTGAGTATAGCACAAAATAAACATTTACAAAGGAAATTTTGAGGGATCATCTTATACACTCAGTCACCTTGTACACTGGCATATGTGGCAATTGATTATGCTGCATATGAAGCAAGAGAGAAATCAATCCAAAATTCCATGATTTCAATAAATGGACCAAGCCAATTTCATTCAAATTAATTTTATTATGTGGATCTTAGAACAGGTCTAGAACAAAACAGTTGATCAAAGATTAAAGACTTGATGTGGTAGTTGTACAAAAAATTAGGAGAGTAAACAGATGGTACCAGTGAGAACCATATTAAAAATTAAGATATATGGGAACCTGACATTATTAAGAATTGTAATAAGCAGAGCTAATCTAAAATTATCTGATTCCTTAAACAGAATGGTTGATTATCAAAACAAATGTTTTAAGCAAAAATGGCAGGAAAAAGACCAAGATGCAGTTGGATGCTTTAGAATAGAAAAGTAAAAGCTGATCGGATTGATGAGATGATAAATAATAGACCAGGCTTAATAAATAATTGTTAATAGGAAACAATTACATTTGAATCCTCATAATATCTTATTTATTCTTTTGTGCACATGCACTAGTATAAGATGATGAAAAAATATATTGGACTCTTATAAATTCTATAAAAGATTATCATGTGATTATATTATATTTATTTTGTGATTACAAAATAGGCATAATAATCATTACTTGTAAAGTTATACAAAACTTAGGACTATTGATGAATATTATTTATTGGGTCTCATTTTTTCTGGTTTCTCTCATTTGATAAATAGGTGTTTAAATGATTAAATAAAAATTTATATCATACTGTGCAATGTTCGCTTAGTTTACGTTCCCTTCCTTTTTTGAAGGTTCTCTATTTGTTTTTCTTGTTTTCAGGAGAAACAGCTAATTCATAAACTGTTTAAAGTACTAGTTCCACGTTTCAAAAATTATTATGGATATACAGATCTCTATATGGTTCCTCCAAGAGTAGAATGGTGTACAGTACCAAGAAAAGATGTCTATAAGAGTCGTGCTGTTTTAGAGTTAAGGGGTAAGTGCTGTAATGTTATTTTTACTTTCTTTTTTCCCATGAAATTTTATTTTAATGATTAATCTAGCATTCCACTTAAAAAAATTTTGTGCACATAATCTTTTATATTACATTTCTTTCATAAAATATAAATCCATATTTTATGAAATACCATGATTTCAATCCAAAATACCATGATTTCAATAAGTGGACCAAGCCAATTTCGTTCAAATTAATTTTATTATGCGAATCCCAGAAGTATCAAGTTACTTCTGGGATATTCAGAAGTAACTTGATAATGACATTCACCTCTGTGTCTTCAAATTTCTTCAAAACCTCTGACATGTTTTCTTATATATATCCTAAAAGAAAAAAGAACAAATTATTACAATTTGATGAAACATGGAGGTTAAAGGGTTTTAAGATATGTTTTTTCTTATAGTTATATCAGTTGCTTTAATATTATTTTTGTTTTTAGGTGTTTATCAAAACTTTTCAGCTGCCCCCCCATTGTACATACATAGCAAGAGAATAAAATACAGACTAAAGAAACCAATAAATCATGTGTGCCAGACTAAGCTGGTCTGTCTACCTTTAACAAAATTTTTGATTAAATGAAGTACAATATACAACCCCCCCCCCACACACACACAACAATTGTTTGTTGAACCCACTGCTTTTTGAGTAATGAGTTGTTGCTTCTGCACTGTTCCATTCATATAGCCAGTGGTGTAGCTAGAGCTTTTTCTGCCCCTCTCAATACACACCAAAAATACTACAAAAGTCAAACTGATGTATAGGGAAATAAATTAAATTCTATGTTTATTTTTGAGGTAAAACTTTAATTTCAACATTCTAAAATGTTATTTTTCTTGCTTTTCTGTTAGCAAAATCGACGATGACATTGTTGAAGTCTATTTCATAGTAATATAGGTAATTCTTAATCATTTTATTTAGAAAAACTCCTCTCACAATTAGCAACACTTACATCAATTGTGAGGAAAAATTCGCTGTAGTATTACAATAGTTGGAACTGAGTTCTCAAGACTGTATTTTAGAATTAACTGCAAAAGTTCAAAAATGTTCAAAGTGCTGCCCGAGGCAGACCATCCTCCTCCACACCCCTCTAGCTACACCTCTGCATATAGCAAAGCTGTAAATAAACCTAGGAAAAGAGTGACTATTTTCAAATCTCCACAGGAATGCCAAGAATTTATAATTTTGGTAACTTCAGGTCTTTTGCATATATATATATATATATATATATATATATATATACAGGGTGTTCGGGATAAATTTGACATATTTATAATTAATTATATTTTTCCGTAAGTTACATGTATTAACACACACTTCTCTTCATTTAAAAGTTTGGACCCTTCTTCATTCATATACAAGATGTCAGAAAGGATGGATAGCTGGAACCCACCTGAATCATGGAAGAGAATAACTTGTATCATGATGATTCGTGCCCGCCATCAAAATAAGGATATTACAACTGCTGCCCAATGCTCCTGAATACAGTAAAAACAATCGGGCATGAACTAGAGACTTGCAATGGTGACTACGAGGATGTAGCAAGAAGAAAGATCCCTAGCAGACGATATGATTGCGTTCGTACAGCAGAATTCCTCGCAAATCTGCAGGAACAGGTGTTGAAGAACCCTGGCATTGGAATTCGGACTTTGTTCGTGGAGTTGCTAACTGTAGTCAAGCCCTGGATAACAAGGGTAGCCAATGGTAGGCCGTATGTATGGCAGCAGGATTCGGCCCCATGCCACACCTCTGGGAAAAGTCAAAAATGGTTGTCTGAAAATTTCTACGACTTCACCAGTCCAAATGTTTGGCCTCCAAACTCCCCAGACCTTAACCCCATGGATTATTTTGTATGGGGCGCAGTTGAAAAAGACACCAATCGCACTTCCAGTAATACAAAAGCCCAGTTAATGGATAAAATTAAAACAGTTTTTGCGGCCCTTCCCAGGGAGACTGTAGCATCAGCTTGTTCGAGGTTCCGAAGCAGAATTGAAGCTGTGATCGATGCTAATGGTGGTTATTTTGAGTAAATCTTGTTGATAGTATTGTAATTAACTCTGCCTGTAATGTTTTTTTGTCAATTCATTAAATTTAATAGATACAAAGAAGATTTTCTTTTTCCTTACGAAACTGTCAAATTTATCCCGAACACCCTGTATATATATATATATATATATATAAAATGAGGTTCCATCTTGTGGACATGTTCATAGTTCATCAGTCTCTCAGTTAAAAAAAATTTTTTTTTTCTTCTTGTAACTGTTAATTTATTAAGATGTTGATGTTCCTTGAACAGCTATTGATAGATTTGGGTAATTATACCATATATTTAGAATACAGTAATGCATAGCATATTTGTTAAACAGTAATAAACAATTTAATAAATAGTTTTCAGACTCTCTTCATAACACAGAACAGCAAATGGCATTTCATGAAAACTCATGAAATACTATGACAGTCCTCCAGAAGTCTTAATTCCATGCATTCCATGTGATTGGTTAGTCAACCAATAGTATGCTAGTACTGTTGATGTTAATGAGTTCAGAAAGGAGAAACTTATTCACTTTTGATTTGAAAATTTGTGTATTCCTTGGATAACATATAAGAGGGGAGACTGTTTCATGATACAGCAGTTGAAGAAATGAAGGAGGAGGAATTGAAAGTTGTTCTGTGAGTTTGAACTGTGAAGGAATGGGTGTTGAGTGGCACTATATGCATTTCAGCGAATTTAATAGAGTGGAGGAATTATAGATGCTAGTTCATATGAACAATTGCCATGGAAATATTTGAGTCAAATATATTGTATTGAGTTGTTGTATTGAGTCAAGTATTTTAAGGAGATCTTGGGATACCACTTCAAATGTTAGACCGATACTCTTGCTTTGGCAAAGACCAGAATGCTTGGCTGCCATTTGAACACAATACAAGCTTTCTGCTTTTGGTTGTTTTGAAATCAGTTTTGAATGTGCATATATTTTTCTTGTAACTGTTAATTTATTAAGATGTTGATGTTCCAAACTAGCAGCGTTCTTGGAGCATAAAAAGCCCTTATAACTGACCATAAGGTATTAACAGTATGAATGTGGACTGAGAATTCACTGTTCACTGTGAATTTCTATTTCACCTTGATATTCTCACCTTCCATTGCCAATTTCTACATAGAGAGTTTTGAAATACATGCCCTTGACACAGCTTCTCTAAAGATATATTAATCATATGTTCTCTTTTTGGCCTCATGGCCTAGGCACATTAAACATATTCCAGTACCACCTCAACAGTTAGCACCCTAGAATCAGATTTAATTTGCCATAGAAAAGAAAATAACAATGAGTTTGGCCTTTCTAGACAATTTAATAACACATTTTCCTAATGACAAACTTTCTTTTATAGAAAACATGCACGCATATGCATGGCAAATATATTCAGAAGCAATTTAACACTGTTGTCTTGGTATTACATTACTTGAAAGGCACTAACTTTGCATTGCCTTTTATTGGTGGTTTTGATTAAAGTTTTCACTTTGTTGATACCTCATTTGACTTATTGGTTTAAAATGGCTACCATGTTTTCCTTTTGATGCCGATTGTTTATTGATAAAAAATATATAAATTTCAAGCACTATAGTGTTAAAACTTAAAAACAGCACAACTCCTAATCAGAATAAGTAGTAAAAAGTAATATGAATAAAATAAGTAATACAGACAGGATTTGTATGTATGAGAGATAAGAATAAAAATCTGTTAATTCTTGAACACTGTTGTAGTCTTAGAGGAAGGATTTTTATGTTTCTCTTATCCACCAAAGGGTTTTTGTGAACATAAATACATTCATACAATGGGTGGTGCCAAGAATTTTTTTTTTCCTGTTTTTATTAATTTTAAGTATATAGGGTGTCCCAAAAGTCACCATACATAAGGAAATTGGGAAATTGTAGCTAAATGTACCTTTATTTACAAAATATTTAAAATTTGACAGTGGCATTCTTTTAGGGTATCTGAAAGTATAAAAAATATTAAAAAAAATAAATATTAAAAATATAAAATACAATATGAGTTTGTTAATTTTTCCTATGTATGGTGACTTTTGGGACACCCTGTAGTTTGTATTTGTTTTTTACGTTGTCTGGATACTCTGCTCTATAAACCAAATAAGCAGGGTAGTGATCTCACGTGAGGTGATGACATTCATCTTCTACCTAAAGACAATCACAAGCATCCATGCCCATGTGGGATCCAATAGCCTGTTGACTAGAGATTGAATAAGCTAACCACCTGGCCAACTAGGCTAGTAGGTGGAACAGGAGTAGATGGAATAAGAAAAAAAAAAGGGGGGGGGGAATTGCTTCAGTAGGTTTTGAAGTGGGGCAATGAATGGATTTTCTGCAACAATAGCTGCTTATCTGAGAAGAAAGTGGATCAGTAATGATACCAGGTCAACCTATGAGAATACCTATAGAATAGGCATAAGGCAGGAACAGAATTTCTAAGAAAGTGAGTGGGGTGAAAGTTGTTTGTAATAATGGCTGAAGTGACTGTAGTTATGTGGTCTAGCTAGGAATAGGAGTAGCAGAAACCATATTGCTCGTTATTAATTAGCTGGTAGATCTCTAGTTTAAGAGGTTGCTATTGATTGATCTTTTCCATTGTTTTTGAGGGAACACTGGAGCGATAGTTTGATGGCAGACTTTTAATATTATTTTGGAAGGGTCTTGAATTATAGGTTTTTTTTCATGCTTTGGAGTGAATACTGGATGAGTTAAGATGATATAGAATCGATATTAGTTCTAGAGTACAAGAACTAATGCCAAAGAAGTCTTTGGTTGATGTTATGAAGGGCAAGCGTGTGTGTGGGGGGGGGGGGGGGGGCATGGAAGAGCAGAAGTTGTGGCCGGCCCTAGCAAGAGATCAGAATTTCCAACTACTATTCAGTCGACCATTTTTGCATTTGGCTCTTTCAAAATCAGATTTGAAATGTCGGTGGTCAGAGTTTTGGTCTTCATCAATTGTTATAAGTCTTTTTTTGCTGTGGACTTTTTTGGTAGACTTGTTGATGAACAAACCAAGGTGTGGATAGCTGTTGGAGATTTTGAATTTGATATGGGATGAAGGTCTTCATTCCAGTTAAAATCATTTCTATTATTTGATCAGAGCAGAAACAGTAAATTACTGAAGATAACATAGAAGTTGCGGAGATTATCCATTTGCCACTATTGTGTGGCAAATGGATAATCTCTGTAATTTCTATATCTCTATAATTTCTATACCATTTCAGAAGCACATAAGAGTGCTTCTGAAATGGTATAGAAATTAATATATATCCTTTACTAAACTGATGTTTAACTAAGCACTTGTCAAAGCCTTGAACACTATCATCAGAACCATTTTAGTTACACTGAACATACAGTAAAAATCTACCATTAATTAAAAGTCTGCATGAATTATAAAATGCAACTAATCAGAAATTAATAATATTCAATATTAATAATATTATTAGTAAGATGAAGTGTACCAATGACACTAATCAGTCATATCACCTGAACTATTTCTAATGAAGAACTATTCCTGTTGGTTGCAGGGATAATTGACTAATATGAGTTGTATATGGGAGTGCATGTCCTGAAAAGGGAAGGTGACAAATGGAGGAACTACAGAGTTCTGTCCTAGGATCACTGTTGTTTAATTTCTATATCAATGATATGGTTCAGGTTGTGAGACGAGATATTCAATTATTTTCTAACAATGCTAAATTAGGAAGAGCAATGTCTACAAGTTCTGACATGATGTCATATGAAAATTTGAATTAGTTGGTGCTTTGGACTGAAGAATGGGGATATCACTGTAGTATTGCTAAGTGTAAAGTCATGCCATTTTGACCAAAGAAGATGAGGTTTACCATATTGGAGGAACTTTGATCTTGGAAGAGGAGGAGGAGGAGGCGGCAAGGGATCTCGGGATCTTGGTGGATAGGGAACCAAAGTTCAGCTGGATACATAGCAAAAGTTGTAAATGATAACCAGAAAATTACTATCATGCGAAAGAACTTTGGCAAGTATGAATAAGGAGGTGATAGTTCCACTGTATAACGCACTAATCAGGTTACCTGGTTATATGGACAATAAGGAAATATTATAGAGAGAATGCAGAAGCAAATACTCTAAAAATGTTTCAGGTCTTCTCTGGAATGTTGAATATGAGGACAGGTTAAAGCAATATGGTCTGCAGAGCTTGGTGGATATGATTGAGATATAAGTTGGTGAGAGGAACCTGTCAAATTCCTCTGCAGAAGAACTTGCAAAGGAATTATTGCATGAAATAATAGGTAATGGGGAGAATGAGAGCTCATACTTGGAAACTACAAAGATCACATCAGTAAGGAAGTGAAGAAAAGGAGATTTTTTGCATGGGATGTGGTGAATGAGTACAATACATTACTAGAGTAGTTGGAGGCTCTAACGCTAAAACAAGATAGGATAGTTACTGTGGTCTGTGAGTGTTTAACCTCCTGCAAATGAGCCTTTGGACTTCATTGGAGGCTTGGAAATTAATAGCATTCATTTAAATTTAATTTAACTAAATTTAAATTTAGTTTGAATAGTAGTAGAATTCATCTCACACATCACTAATGTACTATAGGTTTTATATTAAATATTTAAAAAGTAAATAAATAAAATAAAAATGTAATGGTATACGAATTGTGTTAAAATAAAAAAAAGACAGAACTTTTTAAACAACATGCCAACTGACACAGGGAGTGCACTTCTGCAGCTACTGAGTGCACCTAGCAACAGGTTTTGACAACAAACTGCCATTTGCCCTGTTCTGCTATGAGCATTAGTCGTTGAGTTACATCCATTAAAGTGAGCACGTGCACAAGCTGTTTGTTGGATTAGTGACAAAGTAACAATGAAAGAAATTGAAGAACAACGTGTGTGTGTGTGTGTGTGTGTGTGTGTGTGTGTGTGTGTGTGTGTGTGTGTGTGTGTGTGTGTGTGTGAAATTTTGCTGCAGACTTGGTAAAAATTGAGACGTGGGTTTATGGCTATGATGTTGAAACCAAGATGCACTCATCACAGCAGGTAGGGAAAGTGGGGTGGAGGTCTCCTTGACCAAAAAAAAAGCATGGATGAGTTGTTCAGAGATCAAGGTTGATGTTGGTTGTATTTTTTTTATTGGAAAGGCATTATCCATTGTGAATTTGTACCATGTGGTCAGATGGTAAACAAAGAGTTGTACTAGGAAGTTTTAGTGCATTTGAGGGATGCTGTGTGCAGGGGAGGCCTGAATTGTGGGAAAACCAGACTTGGATATTGCATCACAACAATGTGCCTGCTCACACATCGTTCCTCATCTGCAGTTATATGGCAAGACATCCGTTGTACCTCATCCATCCTATTCTCCAGACATAGCCGCCAGCAGACTTTTTTCCTGTTTCCCAAACTTAAAATCACTTTGAAAGGACGTTGTTTCCAAACTATAGAGGAGATTAAGGAAAATGTGATAAGAGAACTGCACACCATCACAGAAAGCGCCTTCTAGAAAGCCTTCCAACAATGGAAGAAATATTGGGAACAGTGTATCACCAGTAGATCAGACTATTTCGAAGGGGACAATGCTTAAAATGTTGTAAAATGAGCAATAAATCTTTATAGAAAAAGTTCAGTCTTTTTTTGAATACATGCCTTGTATTTTTTCTTAATTAACTATCTGCTATATTTATCTTAATTCTTTAAGGTGCAGCATACGACTTTCATCAAAAGTTTCTTAAGCAAATTTAATCTTTTTTCATTAGGTAATCCATTTCCAGCTATGCCAGGCAAAACACCACCCAATGAGAAATTTCTTACCAATGTTCTTTTGCAGGCAGCAAAGAAAGACAGAAGTGTCCAGTGACATTTTATTTAAAATTATAACTGGTAATTGCTGCAGATATTTGGTATCACCAGTAATGAAAAAAAAAAAATTAGGAAATGGATGAACTAGTCTGTTCAGTATAGGTAACAACTGTGTATATAAGAAATGTAATATACAGAATACTGTTGTGAGAAGTGACTGAAGAAATCATTGAATTTAAAAATAACTGTCAAGTTCTAATAAAATAATTTTTCATTTTTATGGAATCAGGTTTTTGTTCCTCCTTTCAGCAGTAAGAATGGAAAATGTCCTTGTTTAAACTAGTCCTAAAATGTCAAATCATTAATTCCTAATTAATATATAAATGGAATTATATGTTACTGAATTGCATATTAAAAATTTAATAATGCAGCAGATAATCACTTTAGCTACTGATCCATTGTCCTAACAGTCACCTTATTATACACTCCAATAGCAGATATCCTTTTGAATGTTCAATAAACAGAAATGAACATATAAGATATGTGAATACATCAGCTTATCATTATTTTCTGCAACATTTTGCACTGCTTGGGCACTTCTGCCTGAATCAATCACCTACATCTTGGTCTTGCTCTGTGTCTCTTTCCTACCATCTTGGCATCAAACACCTGTTTTGCTAATTTTTCCTCACCCATTCTATTTAAGTGGCCATACCACCGTAGATTAGCTCTGCTTACACACTCTTGAATGCTAATAGTATCAAGTTTTTTCCTAATATCTTCATTTTTGATATGATTCTGTCATTGATGTCATCGGTTCACTCCTCTAATTTTTCTCAGAATCCTGATATATGTGGTCTCTAGTCTTTGATCAAGGGGTTCTTAAGGGTCAAAGCTGTATAACTGAGAGGAGACCTCCACATAGCCTTTAAAGAAATGCGGACAACCAACCAGGGCTTCTGACCCAATGTCCAATCCTCACCTTCTCGTGGTGCACCCTGTTGGGTATCTACCTGGATACTGAATGAACGATGATGGGCTGGCAATTTGGGATTTAGCCAACCAAATTGTATTCTTATTGGTTAAACCAAAATAAAAAATGATGGTACAACATGACAAAATTTCATGCCTTGTGGGGCATCACACGGTTAAACAAGGCCCCAGTTGTTTTCACCAGGGAAAACAGCGAAAAGTCAGTTACTGGAACAAATCTGGAAAAAAAACCCAACTCAACATCACCAGAGTTAAAGATCGGTACTATCCATATAAGAAGCCTGAATGGAAAAGAAATGAAGCTAGCTGAGGAATTAGATAAGTACCAGATCGACATAATAGAGGTGACTGAAACAAAAAAGACAAAAATGGGTTAGATCTTTCCGAGCAATAAATACAAAATGTTATATTCAGACAATGACAATCAAGGAAAAGGAGGAGTAGCCATAATATTCAACACAAAATACGAGGCTAATCTTTAATGGCAGTCGGTCTCAAATAGAGTAATGTGGGCAAATATGAGAATGGGAAACTGGACAATGAGACTTGTTTGTGCCTATGGTCCCACAAAAGGTTCTACTAAGGTAGAAGTGGAGGAATTTTTTGAGGCTTTAGAAAAAGCAACCGACACAATGAAAAAGGAAAAGTTGGTCCTTGTTGAGGATCTAAATAGCAGAGTAGAAAATGATTGTCAGACATACAAAAATATTTTGGGAAAATTTGGAGAAAAGAGCAAAGCTAATAATAATGGCAAATACCTGTTGGATTTCTGCTCAGGACATGGACTGGTTATTACTAATACCATGTTCCAACATAAAAATGTGCACAAATTCACATGGAGAGAAGAGGCAAGGAATAAGAAAAGTCTCATCGACTATGTTATTGTTGATAGTGATGTTTTCTCCCTGGTGCATGACACCAGTATGTACAGAGGATTTGAAATTGGTAGTGATCACTATTTAGTTTTGAGCAGGATAAAATTGAATTTCATATTGAAAAGAAAGCGAATAAAAGTTGAGCAGCTCTCAGATGTGAACTGTAGACAAATACACAAAGATTATTGAAGAAAAAATGAAAGAGTTTGAGAACAGGAATCAAATCTTGGAGATTCAGTGGCAAGCCTTGAAGAAAACCCTGATTGATTCAGCCAGAGAGGCATGTGCTGGTTTTCTGCAAGGATAGAAAAATCAGGACTAGATAGTGGACACAGGAAGTTAAGGAGGCAGTGAAGGAAAAGAAGAAAGCATATCAAAAGTTCCTGGCAAATAAGTCAGCTTTTGCTCTTAGTGAATACAGAGACAAATGTAAGAAGGCAAAACATTGTGTAAAACTAGCTAAACAAAAGTCATGGGAGGACTTTGGCAAGAACATAGAAAAAAAATATCAAGAAGGTAGTAAGATATTCTGGAGGTTGTTGAAGAAGCTTAGAAATGGAAGAAAGAGTGCTGTAAAAAGAGTTAGAGATGATAAACCTGAGAAAAAAAGATATCCTTGAAGTATGGAGTAATTACTTCGAAAAATTGCTAAATGAAACAAGCAGTAATGACAGCACAGTGGTTAAAAACACTGACCAGGCATGCAGGCAGGAATACATATCCATACTTGAAGTAGAAAAAGCCATCAAAGGCTTGAAATGTGAAAAGCAGCAGGAATAGATGATATTCAGCCAGAAATGCTGAAGTATGGTGGTATAAAAGTCTTGCACCACCATACTTCAGCATTTCTGAACTATGCACTGCATAGTTCAGAAACATGATTGGAGATGTTAATGTCAGCTCTTTGCTTTATGCGGACGATTTTATACTTCTGAAGAAATCTGCTACAAGATTCTCTAACTAAATTGAATAACTGTTGTAATAGGTATGGTATGATGGTCAGCAATAAAAAGACAGTGAAAATAGGCAGAATCATTGAAAATGTCAACTGTGTTTGAATGGAGAACATGTGGAACAAGTAAAGCATTTCAGCTACTTAGGCTCGATTTTTAGTGAAGATGGTAAATTAAATAAAGTAATAGACAACAGAATCAACCAAGCTGGTATGGTAGGAAGTCAATTGAATAAATTCATATGGAATAAGAGAGAAATCAGTCGGAACACTAAATTAGCTGTATACAAGACGATGTTCAAACCAGTTTTAACTTATGGATCTGAGAGCTGGGTCAGAAGTAAAACACTTGACCAAAGACTAGAGACTGCAGATATGAGAGTCCTGAGAAAGATTAATGGCGTGAACAGATGGCATCAATGGCAATATCATATTAGAAACGAGGATATTAGGAAAGAACTTGACATTGTCAGCATCCAGGAATGCGTTAGCAGAGCTAATCTCAGATGGTATGGTCACTTAAATAGAATGGGAGAGGAAAGATTAGCAAAACAAGTGTTCTCTGCCAGGTTGGCAGGAAAACGACCCAGAGGAAGACCAAGATATAGGTGGATTGATATGGTACAGTGTGCCTTAGACGATAGAAATATAAGATCTGATAATGATAATATTGGAGTCTTGACAAATAATAGACTGATTTGGAGGAAAATTGTAGATAGGAAGTTAGTAATGATGTAAATTTTTCATGTAGTACTATCATATCCTGTACACCACTTGAGGGTACATGTCAGGAATTTGATGATGATAATGATGAGTCTTTGATCAAGTGCTTTATTTCTAATCCAACTCTCAGATCCATAATATTAAAACTGATTTGAACACTGTTTTTATATACTACTAGTTTGGTGTTTTGGCTAATTTCTCTCTTATTCCACATAAATTTATTCTGCTGGCTACTCACCGTACCAGCTTTGTTTATACTGTTGTCTATTTCCAGATTTAACCTGCCATCTTTACTAAAAACTGTGCCTTAATAGCTGAAGTATTTTACTTGTTCTTCAGCTATTCGGAATACATCTGAAGTTTTCTATGTTCCAGCTTATTTTCATAGTTTTAGTCTTTTCCTTTGCTGATTTTCATGTCAAATTTGTTATAGTTATTATTCAATTTAGTTAGAGAGTCCTCGCGACACTAGATATGTTTAGGAGTACATCACCTGCATAAAGCAAAGAGCTGTTTAACATGTCCAATTCTAATATGAGGCCTAATATTACTTTCAATCGAATTATTTCGGTTTTGTGACCATGTTTTTATTAAAAAAGACTGTTTTTTAAAAACTAAACAAGTACTAAAAAACAAACCCAATGAATTTCGTTAATCGTCAGACTAACATCTTCAAGGGTTAAGATAACTAACAGTTTAAAACACAAACTATAAGAAATTACGAAAAAAAACAAGTTCATTTGTTGGAATTATGAACATCAAAAAAATTCATTAAAAAACCGATTAACAGATCTATACAATCATTAATGCATGTTAGCTTGAAACAATGCTATTTGATGCCGCATTCTGTAGTTCATGCTCACTCTTTTGAGGTCTGAACTGGGTAAATTTTTGATAAACGCTGACCAAACTTGATTTAAAATCAAACCTTGATTTTTGTTGCCTTTCGTAAGAATTTTGATCATATTTGCTGCCTCTTTGAATTTTCTTGTGAAACAGGTTTTATCAATGTAGGACATGTTTGTTCTTTCCCAGAGTACATCATGACCAGTAGAAGTTGTGTGAAATGCCAAACCAGACTTATGTTCTCTCTTTTTTTGTATGTCCTTTTGATGTTCGCTCATGCAGATTTCTCCCGATCTCCCTGTCTGGCCTACATAGCAGATTCCACAGGAACAGTGAATACTGTAAACTCCTAGTTTTTTCATTGGGTGATGTGGAGGTTTCGGAGGATGAAGAGATTTTGATATCTTTTCAAGTGGTAGGAAAGTCACTTTTATGTTGTACTTGTAGAGAAGTTTGGCTAATTTATCTGTGACATTCTTGATATAAGGAAGGGTGACTGCATTCTTGAAGTCTTGTCTGCATGAACGAACATCAAAAGGACGTACAAAAAAAAAGAGAGAACATAAGTCTGGTTTGGCATTTCACACAACTTCTACTGGTCATGATGTACTCTGGGACAGAACGAACATGTCCTACATTGATAAAAACTGTTTCACAAGAAAATTCAAAGAGGCAGCAAATATGATAAAAATTCCTATGCAATGCAACAAAATCAAGGTTTGATTTTAAATCAAGTTTGGTCAGCATTTATCAGAAATTTACCCAGTTCAGACCTCGGACAGAGTGAGTGAACCACAGAACGTGACATCATATAGCACTGGTTCCAGCTAACACGTATTAACGGTTGTATGGATCTGTTATTCGGTTTTTTAACGAACTTTTTTGATGTTCATAATACCATCAAATGAACTTGGTTTTTTTTTTGTAATTTCTTATAGTTTGTGCTTTAAACTGTTGGTTATCTTTACCCCTGAAGATGTTAGTCTGATGACTAATGAAACTTGTCAGGTTTGTTTTTTAGTACTTGTTTAGTTTTTAAAAAACAGTCTTTTTTTAATAAAAATGTGGTCACAAAACCGAAATAATTCGATTGAACTACTTAACCACAGAAACCTCCGCATGATTACTAATATCACTTTCTTTCATAATATAATCCATTAGATGACGAATAAGAGTGTAGCTAATGTGCATCCTTGTCTTACCCCTGATTTTACATCAAATCATTAAATATATGTATTAAATATATACTATGTATCACTCTGTATAATGTTCCATTAACCCTATATAATTGTAGTGTTTTGAAAAGCTTTTCTTTAGGCACCCTTGTTGTATTCCTTTTCCAGATCTGCAAAAAATTTTAAAGGAGGTAGAGGAGATGAGAGATCTGGGAGTTCTTGTGAACAAGGACCTGAAATTCAGGGGCCACATTGCACAAGTTGTGAAGATGTCATGTTGGATAATGGTAATGATGTTGAGAACCCTGACATGCAGAAATAAAGAAGTTATGATGCCATTGTATAAGGTCTTGCTCAGGCTTTATATAAATTAATGTACACAGATTCAGTCACCAGGTTTTCATGGTGACAAGAATATGTTAGAAAGGGTCCTGAGAAGATTCACAAAGATGGTCAGTGGTCTTTGGAATGTGGAGTTCATCATGTTGGAGGTTTAATGGAATATTTTCAGCACTGGGAAAGAATTAAGACTAATTTTAATGCTTCCAATATTTCAATATTAAATTTCAATTCCAATATTAAATATTTTAAATTTCTGCATGTCAGGGTTCTCAACATCACTACCATTATCTGACATCTTCAGAGATTGCAAATAACTTTTGTAACAACACATTCAAATACTATATAATACTAAGTGAAATACGTGGGTGACTCTTAAGTTTTATCTAGGTGGTGCAACCTCTATGGGTGTTCCTAGGCGGCCTAGGATGTAACTTGAGATCTCTGAAAATTGTTTCCTAAATTTTGGGAAGCTTTATGCAACGATGTTTATTTAAATTCAGTTGATTTCAGAGTGCCACTGCAGATTCTAAAAACAGTCATTGTTTTTTGAATTTACTATGGTGGAGCATGGTGGTTTTCTCCAGGAGATCCTGTGGGTTGTATCCAACACACGGAATGTGGAGTATGAGGACAGGTTAAGAGAATGTAAATTGCAAAGCCTTGTGAGTAGGAGAATGGTGGGGGATATGAATGAGACATATAAACTAGTCGGGTTTTTATCAGGTTGACATGGAAGAGATTTTTTATAGAATGGGAACTGGAGGTAGAACAAGAGGCTATTTCTCTAAACTTTACGGAGAGTGTGAGCAGAGGAGTGAGGAACAGGTTCTTTGCATGGAGAGAAGTTGGTGAGTGGAATGCATTGCCTGAGTGTTGTGAATGTAGACACAAGGCACAGTTGGATGAGCATTGTGTGCGATAGTGTGTACCTCCCAAGATGAGTCTCTGACTCCATGGAGGTCAGATAATAATAATAATAATATCCTTGTCATTTTCTCAACTTCTTTTCCACAATCTTTCTCAACCTCTTTTTTTTTAAGTATGCTTGCATAAATCTTACCTGTAATACTTAGTAGAGAAATTCCTCTATAATTCTCACATTCGGCTTTACTCCTGATTTTAGATGGGCACTATAAGAGCTCTACTCCAATCATTGGGAAATCGACCTTCTGTTCAGGCACTCTGAATTATGGAATGTAGTCACTTCAAAACTTTTTTGCCTAAATACTTAAGAATTTCTTTTTGAATATCATCTACTTCAGCTGCCCCCTTTTCACATTTCAAATTTTTGGCATCTTTTTCTACCCGAGTATTGATATGTATCCCTCTTTGTATTCCTATTGAAAATTTTCTAGTATGGTTCTGTCTCTGTTTGGTTTGTGTAATAGTCTTTCAAAATAACTACTCCAGATATCTAGGGTATTCTTACCTTCAGTTTTTCATGTCACCTTTATCATCTTTGATTCCTTTTACAGTACTCTTTCCTCCATTTCTAAGCTTCTTCAATAGTCTCCAGAACATTTTGCCACCTTCTTGATATTTATTTTCCATACTCTTACCAAAGTCTCCCCATGACTTTTGTTTAGCTACTTTTACACATAGCTTAGCTCTCTTACATTTTTCTCTCTATTCTTTTAGGGCATCTTCCAAATTATTTGCTAGGAACTTTGCTAGTTTGCAGACAACTTCACCACATACCTTCCTTACTGAATCAATCAATACGACCACCGCCACCACCATACCAACTACAGGACCTTGACCTGTAGTTGGTATGGTGGTGGCGATGGTTATGGAGGAAACAGAAGATCACGGTCCCGTCTCACCACGAAGACGTTATTCTCATAGTCCTCGTCATAGTATCAGCAGAACTCCTCCTCATGTTAGAAGATGACGATACAATGTGAAATGGGCCTCCTCTAATGGATCCAGTTTTCTCACACAAGACACAACTACTCTCTACTTAAACCTCAGATACAGCTACATTTATGTTGTGAGAACATGCAGCCTTGTCATACTTGTTGCAGCAGGATGATAATTGTCCCTGGCTTGATTATGAAAAGTTACTTTTGCTTTATTTTTTTTAAAAAAAAAGAAAAGACTTAGAAAGAGGTTGTGCCTTTTATGTAATGAACTTTTATATGTTAAGATTTTCATCATTTGTTTCTGGAAATTGTGATTGCACTTTTCACTTACCAGTTTAATGTAGCCATAAGCATAAATAAATAAATAAAATCCTTCAATGTCTTCTTCAGAGTTTGCCACTGAGATCAAGGGTTTGAATGTTGTTTTCAAACTGCTTCAGATTTTCTTCAGTAATGTTTGTACAGGTGAGTTTACAATTTACCTGTAAAGGCTGCTCAACTTTAATTCTTTTTAAAACTTTCTTACATAGTGTTCTTTCAATGTGATGTTGATGTCCATTTTTATTCTGCTTAGTACTAATAATGGTAATTTCCAGTTTTGAATCCTCTGTACACTCTTGTATCTTGAACCAGCATTATATCACTATCAACATTGACATAGTCAATGAGGCTTTTCTTATTTCTTGTGTCTTCTCTCCATGTGAATTTGTGTACATCTTTATGTTGAAACATGGTGTTAGTAATGGCTGGTCCATGTCTTGAGCCGAAGTCCAGTAAATACTTACTAAGCTTTGCCATTTTCTCCAAGTTTTAATGTTCCTATATGCCTGGTGGGATTCATTTCCTTCTCTGCTGTTCAGATCTCTAACGAGGACCATTTTTTCCATTTTCTTTATGTCAGCTGCCTGCTCTAATGACTCAAAAAAATTCCTCCACTTCTTCCTTAGAACCTTCTGTTGGATCATAGGCATAAATAAGTTTCATTGTCCATTTCACCATTTTGAAGTTTGCCCACATAATGCTACTTGAAACTTCCTTTCAATCAAGAAGTTTTTCATGTTTGCTATTGAATGCTTCATTACACCTTGCTTTCCTTGATTGTTATTGCTCGAATATAATACCGTACTTATTATTTAGTAACATCTCACCTGTTTTTGTCTTTTTTGTCTCAGTAATACCAATTATGTCCACATGGTACTTTTCCAATTCTTCTGCAAGTTCAATTTCCTTCCATTAATATGCCATATATTAATGGTTCCTATCTTCATTTCTTCTGATGTTAGGTTTATTCTTCTTCTAAATGTTGAGTGGGAGCTTTTTCCAGTAGCTTACTTTTCACTGTTCACTCTGTCCCCTAACAAAAACAGTGGGGAGGGGGGCTTGTTTAACCGGGCAATGCCCTAGCCAGCATAAAATCTAATTGTGTGTACCATCATATGCATTTGTGGTTTAGCCAATTAAAAGTACAATTTGGTTGGCTAAGTCCCAAATTGCCAGCTCATAGTAGATACCTACTAACGGGGTACACCACGTGAAGGTGAGGAATGGCCATTAGGTCAGAAATCCCAGTCAGTTTTTCTGCATTTCTGTATACACGATGTTTCCATTCGTATTTTATCAGCCAGAATGGTGGGGAGGGATCGTAAACCTCTCTCGATATGATACACGATATCAAGTTTGTTCACTGACCTCGGAGCAATGGCGTAGTTCAAACCTTTCTTTAGCAGTGAGAGTTCACCTTCGGTGAGTTCTCACTGCTAAAGAAATTCGATTGGTTGCTCCATACGGAGCAACCAATCGCCGGCAAACAATGTTAGGAGCCACCAACCACCATCGGATCAGTGTGCAGTTATCAACCTATCAAACCACGTTCTCACCGAAGGTGAACTCTCACTGCTAAAGAAAGGTTTGAACTACGCCATTGCTCCGAGGTCAGTGAACAAACTTGATATCGTGTATCATATCGAGAGAGGTTTACGATCCCTCCCCACCATTCTGGCTGATAAAATACGAATGGAAACATCGTGTATACTAAATTCTAACAAAAAACTAAACACCAACATAAACAAAACTGAAAATCTAGCCCTTAAATCCTTAAAAAATAACCAGGATATTATAATAACGAAAGCCGATAAAGGCAATTCCACCGTCCTGTTAGACCGTACGACATACATAGAAAAAATGAACCATTTAATATCGG
Organism: Typopeltis vanoorti; assembly: GCF_054136105.1. Classification (NCBI taxonomy): domain Eukaryota; kingdom Metazoa; phylum Arthropoda; class Arachnida; order Uropygi; family Thelyphonidae; genus Typopeltis; species Typopeltis vanoorti. Next base: position 53,479,220 of record NC_143565.1, read on the forward strand.
ACCATAACACCTACCAAAAGGTTAACTACAACCCCACAAAACGTAACAAAAAGAAAACAACTGAATTAATCAAATCCGTCCACACATGGCCCGAAGAAACGACAAAAAAATTAATACCTCAGTATGCCCGTGCGCCCAGAATTTATGGCCTGCCAAAAATACACAAATCTGGCACACCACTTCGCCCAATCGTTGAAGGAATTGACAGCCCAAATTATCACTTAGCAAAAAAAATTAGCTGCCACACTCAAGGAATTGGTAGGTCAGTCCCCTTCCTATATAAAAAATACACAACATTTCATCAGTAAAATCAAAAACATTACACTCACCGACCAAGATTTATTAGTCAGCTTTGACATAGCTTCCCTTTTTACCAATGTCCCAATCAATGACACGATCTTGCTCCTACAGAACATATTTCCACATGACATCACGGCCCTTTTTGCCCACGTACTCCGCTCCGGATATTTCGTATGGCAAAACAATTTTTACCTTCAAAAAGAAGGTACAGCCATGGGCTCACCACTTTCTCCCCCAATAGCTAACTTTTATATGGAAGACTTTGAGCAACGGGCTCTAGAGACAGCATGTCTAAAGCCCAAAATCTGGCTCAGATACGTCGACGATATTTTCGCTATTTGGCCCCACGGCCACGAAGCTCTAAATACATTCCTTAGCCACCTAAACAAACAACACAAACGTATCCAATTCACCATTGAAATAAACGGCTCTCTTCCTTTCCTAGACACACTTGTCACACGTCTTCCCTCCGGCTGTCTCTCCTTCTCAGTTTACCACAAACCTACACACACAGGCCAATACATACACAAAAATTCTTACCACCACCCAACACAAAAATTAGGTGTCATAAGCACCCTTAAACACAGAGCCCTAACTATCTGTTCAAATGAACAGGCTCTAAACCAAGAATACAAAATCATCAACCAAACAGTTATCAAAAATGGTTACAATAAAAAAACTATTCACAAGATCCTCCATAAAGACACCAGTAAGAACAAAAAAGATTTCAAGAATGCTATTGCCATTCCATATGTTAGAGGCATTTCTGAAAAAATAGACAGAACACTTCGCAAATACAACATTAAAACCACCTTTAAACCCCCAAATAAGCTAAGACACCTACTCAGTACCTCTAAAGATCCTCTTCCACACCTAGCACACCCAGGGGTATACAAAATACACTGCACATGTAACATACCATACATAGGGGAAACAGGGCGAACTATCCCAATCAGACAAGACGAACACAAACGACACATTAAATACCTCCACTTCGGTAAAACAGGCCTTTCTGACCATGCACTCCAAACATACCATAGAATTGACTGGAAAAATACCAAGTCCCTACACCGCACCAAAACCTGGTTTGAGAGAAAATTTAAAGAGTCTTGTGAAATGCTCAAAGACAACCCAAATCTCAACAAAAATGATGGCCTCACCATTTCAAGAATGTGGAGGACCGATCTACAACCTGTATAACATCCTAAACTAGCATTAGAAAAATTCCCACTACAAGAAGACAACCTGGTGACTTGGTGAAGTGTTTAGAACATTCAATAGCAACTGAAAGAAATCATTTTGTAACTATCCAGAATATTAATACATGAGGACTCTAACAGTTTATTGTAGTTGCATTTATCTATTTATAATATGTATATATATATTTTTTTTTTTTTTTTTAATTTTTTTTTTTATTGTTATTTTTATTTTTATTTTATTTATTTAACTTTTTTTTTTTTTTTTTTTTTATTCATTTGTTTTTCTTTTCTATCACTAGAGGTCAGGCTAGAAAAAAGATTTATTAACTGCGTAGATTTAGTTTACTAGTATAGAAAGCATGAGCATGTAGCTTGGTTCTGCATACAATTGTATTCTTCCGATGATGACCTCAATATAGAGGTCGAAACGTCAAGTTTATTTTATTTGTAATCAATAAAATAATCTGTTTAACACGTGTGTTTTTGAGTCCCTAAATCTACAAATATGAGTGCTGATCACCGTGTAACCCTAAAAGAAAGAAATATCTACCAAGATGCTAATATTGTTACATTTTATGTTTTGATATTCTAAGGCTCTTCCAACTGCACCAATCCAAATACATCTTGATCTTCCTCTGGATCTTTTTCTTGCCATCTTGACATCAAACACATGCTTTGCTAATCTTTCCTCTCCCATTCTGTTTAAGTGACCATACTAGCTGACATTGGCTCTGCTTACACATTCCTGAATGCTGGCAATATCACTTTCTATTATTCACTCACCTATTTGTGATTTCTATTATTTGATCAACTGTTTTACTTCTAATCCAGCTGTCAGATTCATTAGTTAAAACTGGCAGGAATGCTCTTTAATATGGCTAATTTTGTTTGAATGACTTCTCTCTTATTCCATATTTGACTCACTACCATACTTGACTCACTACCATACCTCTCCTTTCTCACCTGTCCATTAGGACCAGTTGGGTCACCTAATGAGGGGTTTATGATGAATTAAAGCAGCCGACTCGTCACTCCTCTGCTGCATCCCCTTAAGGGCAAGTATTTATAGCTGTAGATCCATATGTGTTCATGGGGGTGATTACAGAGAATAGGGATATAGTTGAAGTATTCTGTGAGCCATTTATCACTGTATTTCATCCTCTTGAAAGCATAATGAGAAGCTAGAGCATAAAAGACATGGCAGAGGAATGACTGATGGTGAATGAGCAGGAGGTATATGAGGAGTTAAGTAAACTTGATGTTAATAAGGCAGTAGGACTTGAATATATATTGCTCCCTGACTTGAAGAAATGCTCTAGGGAATTAATAGCACCTTTGGGATTTAAACATGTGTAGCACACCTGTTTAACATGAATCATGCAATAGGGTGAATCCCATAGAGATCAAAGGCAGTGAAAATTGTTTCACTTCACAAGTGGTGGGGGGGGATAAAACAGGCTACAAATTATAGGCCAATTTATGTGTCTGGAGTTTTTGTTAAGCTGTTAGAGAAGTTGGTGAGAACTAGCATTCAGAAATGGGTTGATAATAGCAGTATTCTTTATCAAAATCAACATGGATGACAGGGAACCATAACTTATTACAAAGATGACAAATTCTCTGGATAAAGGAGATGCATATGCAGTAGTTTACTTGGATTTTTCAAAAGCCTTTTGATAAACTTTTGGTAGTGAGTGGCACAGTTAGTTTAATGTTGCAACATCTTGAAATTTGGTAGGCAATGTTGTCATGCACTATATATTTAATTGGAGTAATTTTGAAGGAGGTGGAAGTGATGAATCTGAGTGATGGTGGACACAGACTTGAACTTTAGAGGTCACATTGTTAAGATTGTAAGAACATCACAATGGATTAGGGCAGTAATGAGTAGGAAATTGACATGCAGAAGCAAAGAGGTTATGGTTCTCTTCTATAAGGCTTTGATCAGGCCACATATGGCTGTATACAGATTTGGTCATCTGGTTTTCAGGAGGATGAGAATGCATTGGCAAGAGTCCAAAGAAGTTTTACTAAGTTTGTGTGTTTGTGTTAGGATATATTAGAAAACAGTAATTAAGGAGAATGCTATATTTTGTTGGTATATTAGAATTACTAAATGGTGTCAATATGTGAACCAATATTAAAGTGCTATATGAGAATGGCAAATATAAGGTAGAGAAAGAACAGGTGTGGATAGCTTTCATTACTGGAAAAGGAATTATTAATAATTTACATTTGTGATGTTATATGTGTGTCCTGTAAACATAATTAATATAATTATGATAATATAGAATGGAATAAAGCAATAGCATCTGGGAACAAAGAGAATGAATTTCGAAAGGCATACATATAACCTTACATGTTATGTAACAAAGGGTTAGAGAGGGTCATTGATCTTGGATTTGATTATCTCATAAGACCATGATATTGTAAATGGGGTGGCAAATCTTCCTTCAGTTGGTGAAAGTGACCATGAAGTAATTAATTGGATGATGCACAGCCTTATAAGGACTTCTGTGAGAAAGGGATATATGTGGAACTATGAGGCTGGTGATTATGACAAGCTAAAGACATTGCTTTCTGCTATATTATGGAATGAGGAATTGGATGGAAAGGAATGCTGCTTTGGGCCTGCACAGGCTATCTGGCAGAGGTAGTCTTGAATGCATATCAAATGTCAGAAATAAGAAAGGTGTGAAATCAATGAATAGCTGAAGCCCATAGTTTGGATGAAGGCATTATAAGGGCAGTGCAAGATAAATAGTAATCTATAATAAATTTAGTTTAATCCTTTATCATGTAAGTGTAAGCAAACAAAGTTTGCACCTGAAATATCTTCAGGATACTTCAGGTGTGCTTTGCATTATGGGAGATACTAAAACAAGGAGTGATGAGAGCTTGGTCCACTTTTACCACGAGTTGCCTCAGTCCTGAAGATACTTCAGGTGCAAACTTTGTTTGCTTACACTTGGATAAGGGATTCAACTAAATTTATTATAGTGAAAAAAACTTCCAACATCTTTCTCTAAATCCAGAGTAATTTAATAATAAGGTGAGACACATTTTGGCAACTCATATAGGTAAATATGACTTTTCCATTGCTTCCACCTTGGTATCACCTCTGGGTCTGGCTCCCACTGACGAGACTTCAATAAAGGTCGAAACCGGTCTGGGTAGTGGCCCTTCCCTTAATGCATAGCATTATACATGTCTGTAAGGAGATGTGCTTTGCATTATGAGAGATACTAAGACGAGGAGTGATGAGAGCTTGGTCCACCTTTACCGCGAGTTGCCTCAAGATACTTCAGACGTAAACTTTGTTTGCTTACACTTGGATAAAGGATTAAACCAAATTTATCATAGTCTAACCGAGCGGAAAAAACTTCCAACATGAATAGTAATCAGTTGCATGAGGAAAACAAAGAGCAGGCGAGAATGGTGTGTCACTTGGTAAGGGTAGCAAAAGTACACTATATGAACAGTACACTGCTTGGAAAGAAATCAGTGGACACCATAGTGTCTGTTGACTTCTTTTGCTGCAATGACTGCAGCAATCCTATGGAGCATACTTTTCACAGGCATATGATAATTATCAATAGTAATTTTGGACCTTTTTTCCTGTATGCACATAATGAGATCATCATGGACTGTTGTGGGGTGGATGTCCCTATCTCACTCGACGCCCTCAATCATCGTGTAGATGTTCAATAGGGTTGAGATTATGGCTTTGTGGAGGCCAGTCAAGTATGGTGACATTCATTTCACAAACCATACAGTTATAGCAGCAGTCTTTAAGACAGTGTGCAAAGATAGTGTTTCGTTCCTCAGAAATCCCACTAAGTAGGAAGCATTGCATCATCCAGAAGTTCAGATACCTCTCGAAGCTCAATGTTTATGCCACCACAAACAGGTTTGAGTCCACACCAGGAAAAAAATAGAACCATACCATCACACCGCCACCTCCGAATTTCATAGTTGGGATTATGCACTCTGGTCAGAGACTTTCACTGGGCATTCATCACACCTGTCCATCTGCTTAGCAGAGGGTATAGCGTGATTGGTCGCTCCATAACAGCTTTCTGTGCTTCCTCATCCCACTGCTTATGCTCTTTCCATTAGTAGTAGTAATAGTTTGAGGAGAGATTGAAAGTATGAGGAGTGCAAAGTTCAGTAAACAAGAGAAAGAGGATATGATACATGTATAGATGTAATATTCTTAAAGGGTGTTTTACGATATGTGTTGTTAAACATTTTCATTATGTTAAAGGCGGGTACAGGAGAAGAGAGATATCCATGTAAATTAAGTTTATCTGTGGTTAAGAAAAAGGAAAAGCTTTGATTTACTCACTTAGAACTTTGAGTGTTTGCCTCTTAAAGTGAGAGTGTACTTGTACCTATTGTAAATGAATTTGAGAAGGTATGACAGTTGGTGTGGGTGATGTATCGCCTCGACTAATGAGCCCTTCACTCCCTAACCATGTCTAATAATAAGAATGTAGTTTAGAAATAGCAATTCAAAATCAGAACGTGACTAAATTCTGGGATGATTAATACATCCTACATGTATGCAGTTCAAATTAGTTCATTACATACGAGTTTTAGTATTTATCTTTAAGGAATTCTGAAAAGGATAATATTGTATAAATTTTTATTTTTTTCGAAGAATTCTGTTTCTCCGAGAAGCTCCATTTTTCAAAAGACCAAGCGTCTCAACATAATGAAGATGGGGATAATCCACATACTCTGATCTTTGGATGTCTGTTGTTTGTCGTTTCTGTTGAAATAGAAAATAATGGAGCAAATGGAATCTCACAACTCCGGGATGTTCTAGGAAAAGAATTTTATCTTGAATGGAAATAATGATAGCAAACATGTTATGAACATTACCGTCAACAGGGTGTAGCATAGAGGCAGCCTGCATCATGGTGCTGCTTAATAAGGATGCTGTTCAGCCATATTGCAGTAGGCACTGTCGCTACGCTAACAATTCCTGTTAGTGTGGAAAGCAGTTTTTCCAAGCTTAAACTGATTAAAAATTTGCGAACAGCAATAACCCAAGAAAAATTGGTTGGTCTAGGAACTATATCGATAGAAGCGGACATAGCTTATAATTTAAATTTAGAAGAGCTTTTATAAACAGTTTGATTGTACAATATCCACATATTGCAAACATTTAATTAATTGTATTATGTAATCGTTTTGTATTAATGTTTCTCTTGTAATAAAAACAAAATGGCAATTGGAGATTTTCTTATATTTTTGCCTTATAATCCATCAGTGGCGATATTTAATTGTTTGCCTCAGGGCAGCATCTAATCTGGCGATGGCCCTGGTTGTGAACATAGCATAAAAGTCGCTATCTCCCCCTCTGAACATATCTCAAGTCTCCTTTGACGTCAAACTCTCCTAATTCATTACTGAAAAACTTGGAATATACAAGTTCACGTGGAATTTGCTGAGGGACAAAGTAAATACGCCGGAGACATTGCATATCAAAGCACTTCAAGGACAGAGAGGGGGAAATATACAAATAAGGACTAGATAAACCAGAGTAGCCCATTTCCAAACAGAAATGGGCTACTCTGGTTAAATTTCTTACATCAGTATCTTTCAAAATTTCATCGGAATTGGAGTCATCAGAAGCATTCAAAATTCATCATTCAAATGTTAAAAAAATCATCACTAAGACAAGAAACTATATCGGTTTTTGTCACTTTCATCAAAAGCAGATCTCAGATGCTGAATTGCTTCCGCTCAGCATTGTTAGTCTTTTTCAAATAATCTGTAGTTGTTTCCGCAAATTTGCATTATTATCTCATTTATTATTTTTGATTTTTTTTATTTCGCTTTCGAGATGAAACGTATATAATGTACACGACATTAGTAGAGGTTTAAACCTAATCTAATGGCTCGACAATCTCAATGTTAAATTTATACAGAATTAAGTGATTAACAAAGCAAACAAAAGTAATTCATTATGAGTTAATTATATAGAATGTGTGTATGTATGCAAGGGCGCACGTGTGTGTGTGTTTATTTTTCAACATGACCTCCCTTAATAAAAGTTTCGTATCACAGAAATAACGCGCGCAAGCATGCAATTTATCTGTAGTGACACTGCTCAACAAGCAGTATCAGATTCACTTACGTGCAGTGACAAGTGCAAACGAATATTGGCGAGTCTATCTGGAACTGACCGAACGTGATAATTCCGACATGCATTAGATCGCAGTGCATTTGTTTCATAATCTAAAGCGTTAATCGAACAATTCCAATTATTAACTATTCAACCAATGTTGAAACATAAGCTATAACCTTTAATATGTATTGCATTTATATAATGTAAGCATTGTTATTATTTATAAACAAAATTTAATTTTTTTCGTTTTTTTTTCTTGAAGGTGCTGCAGTGTAGCAGTGCTTATGTACAAGCCACTGCTGGTTAAAACGCTCCAAGCATTGTCCAGAGATTTTCGAGTGCGTTTTTGACCTGCTGCGAGCGAGCATGGCACCCAACTTGCACAAAGCTTTTTCATTTGCAATTCTTCATGCAAAATATATCCTACACGTTCGTTTGAAATGCCTAGTCTCAGCAATTTCTCGCATTTTGATTCGTCGGTCATCCAATACTATATCGTGCACTGATCAATGATTTCTGGTGTTGTTACACCTTTTGCACGTCCTTCACGTGGATCATCTTCAAGATTGGTATGGCCACATTTAAACTTGGTAGCCCATTTCTTAATTGTCGAAAACTAAGGAGAAGAGTGTCCATAAACTTTTATGAACTTCGAATGAATTTCTTTTGGCGTTAAACCTTTTACAAAGAATTTTATAACCGCACAATACTCAATTTTATCCATTTCAAGGGATACAGACAAAACTTTGGCTTTTGACAGCTGTATAAGAAAATTACTTGATAGAATGACTTGCAATTTCACATGTATATATATATATATTAAATTTTAGCAGGCAAAATTGAATTTCTTATTGAAAATGTCTTTATATGTAAAATTTTGACTACAATGTCCGTTTGAAGAACCTCGAGAAAACATTCATTGATTCAGGCCACAAAGGCGTGTAATGAAGTACATAATAAAAATATACTTCATTACACACCATCCACTAATTTCCATAGTGGACCTGAAAGTTAAAGAAGCAACTGGGAAAAGAAGGCAGCTTATTGAAAGTTTCTAGGCTACTGAATCAGTGTGTACTTCAGAAAAATCCCTAACGCCTTTTATTCCCTTATTTAGAGAGAAGGCAAGGCCTTTATACCCTATCTAGCTTTTCGAGACTGAGTGGGCAGTTCATTCTCCACCGGTAGCCAATCAGAGATAGCTTGCCCATGTCTATCACTAATTATAGCAGCCACCGATGAAGAGGCTGGCAAACAAGTGCTACCATCTCTTGGCACCTAATCCTAAGAAGATATGTTACTGGCTGAAATCATGTAGGTACTACGGTCGATTTTGTTGAGTTTACGGGATGAAAAACCCGAGTCTCCGGGGGGGGGGGGAACCCTCTTGCCTGTGCCAGAGATCGACTAATTCGGGAATCGGTCGAAGAAAGGCTTAGAAAAAGTTCCTCCAGTCGGCGTCTAGACTTGAACTTAAGTCTGACTTCAAGCGACCAAGCACAGAGGACGCAAGCGCCTCTTCCACTGAGCTACACAGGCCTTTAAAAAAATATTATTATAACGGTGTCTCCATGGGGTCAAAAGACTCATTGCAGGAGACCCCACATCGACACACTAACCATTATTTACACAGTACCTATCATACTTCTTAAATTCATTCACAAAGCATCCACAATCAACTCTAGCAAGGCATTCCACCCCTTCACAACCCTCTATGTAAAATAATCTAATCCTAACACCTTTGTTAATCACACTCTTACATTATCTCCAGGGATGGGCCATTGTTCTCTCCCTGCACTGTTCTTAAAAATGTCATCAGTATCAATCCTGTAAAATCCCTTTAATAATTTATATAATCTAATCCTAACACCTTTGTTAATCACACTCTTACATTATCTCCAGGGATGGGCTATTGTTCTCTCCCTGCACTGGTCTTAAAAATGTCATCAGTATCAATCCTGTAAAATCCCTTTAATAATTTATATGCTTCTATCATATCTCCTCTCCTATGTCTATCAGCTAGTTTTTGAATCCCACAGATCTTCAATATATCCTCGTAGGGAACATCCTACAGACCTGCAACAATCTTTGTAACTCGCTTCTGAATCCTCTCCACCACATCTTTATCACCAAGAAATCCAGATGACCAGATCTGTGCACAATAGTCCAAATGCGGTCTTATAATATGTAAGATTTACATCTTACATATTAAATAAAGATGTTTTCATAGTGGAAACATGGTGGAAAAAATTGTTGAAGAGCAACTTGGAGAGAGAATTTGTTCCTTCCTCCAAATAATATGCAATATATATAATATGTAAGATATAAATGAAACATTATGTAGGGATCACTTTGATAAGAAAATTGAAGATAAATATCAGGAAGGTTGCAACATGTTCTAGAGGATATTGAGAACTCTTACAAACTGTAATTAACTTGAATTATTGTTATATGAAACAAAAAGTGGCAGAACTGTTGTAGAAAATATTCATGTGGAATGTAGTCAACAATGCGTTTCAATGCTTTTATAGAAAAAAAATATCCTGAAATGTGAAAAGGCAGCTACAGTAAACGATATCCAACAAAAAATGTGTATCATATTAAGAGATTAAAGTTTATACTTAAATAAAATGAAATAAAAATCCATTAATGCCTTTTCTTCCCATATAGAAAGTAGCAAGGCCATTTTAGCCCTTTATAACTTTTAGAGACTAAGGGGATAGTTCAATCTCCACTAGTGGCCAATCACATATAGCCAGTCCAGCACACTAATTATACACTGCATCCGGTGACTAGAGAGGAAGAGGATGACAAGTGCATTTTCTTGTAGTCCATAATCCTAACACTATATTAGTTGTTTGATATAGTGTGGGTTCTACAGTCGATTTTCTTGAACGGGTCGAAAAATCGTGTTTCCAGAGGAAACTTTCTGCTCGATTTGTGCCAGAGATCCATAAAGTTTGGAGTATCGAAGAAAGCCTTAGAGAAACTTTCTCTAGTAGCCATTAAAGTCGAACTAGGTCTCTTTTGGGTGGGCTATTGCTGCAGAGTCATATGCCACCTCCACTGAGCTACACATTATATGACTTATTTAGTGCGTATAGTGCACTGCATTCAGAAGGCCCTCCCAAAACTAGAATTGCTCTCAGCGAAGTTGGTCGATTAGTAGAACCTCTGCTTTTAATCTCTCGCAGAAACTTAATCAAGTCTGAGCGCGGTTAGTAGTTGGAGTGGGACAATCGTTCGATAGTGTTGGCACACTCTCCCTCGATGAGTCTTTGGACTCCCTGGAGGTGTCACATAATAATAATAATAATAATAATAATAATTTCCCATATTTAAAAGCTGGAAAGTGAATATGAGTATTATAGGTGAATTCCTTTACTCCACTCGTGTCAAGGTTTATTCATGCATATATGAGAAAAGGTTAGGAAAAAATTGTTGAAGAGCGACTTGGAGAGAGAGAATTTGTTCCTTCTTCCAAATAGAGTGTTTCTTATGATAACCTAACTAGTTCAGGAATCATGAATCATCAAAGGTTTATGATAAAGTGAAGAAGAAAACTGTTCGAATCGCTATAATTTTATTGTGTGAATGGTGGCACTATATCGACTACTTAGTCTATGGAGTTGTAAGTCAACATTAAAAATTATTAGATATGATGATTGTTTGATGTAAAATCACGTTGGAGACAAGAATGTACATCACCTCTACTGTAATCCATTTCATTCCATTATCTATTAGATGTTGAAAAAAAAAGCCAGTTGGATTATATCAGAACTGGAGATATTCAGTTCGGCCTGGTAATTAATCTATGCCAATGACGTTACTCTTAAACAAATCCGATACAACTCTGCAGGATTCCTAAACTAAATTAAGTAACTGCTCTAAGAAATTTGGAAGAAAAAGCAGGAATAACAAAAGTTAAAGATTATGAAAATAGTCGGTAATGTGGAAGAATATCAGCTGCATCCTGAATGGGGAAACCACATGGCAAATAATACATGTATCTATGTATTTACTTTGACCTAATGAGATTAAAGGTTGTGTCACATCAATGAAACGTCTTTTGCGCTGTAAGAAATTGACGAGGCAAGGAATAGACGAGTGCTAATGGCCAGGAAGTTGATATTCAAGTAATATATAGAGAAAGCAAAATATCAGAACGAATTGCTTAGATGGTAGAGAAACCTTTGATGCATTACATTATTGCTGGTATAGGTATTCTTTCATTCTCTGTTCAGATTTGTTATTTATTTCGTTAGGATGAGGAAGTAACGCAGGAGATTCAGAAGCGAGTTATAAAGATTATAACAGTTTTGTGGAATAGGCACTGATTAGCGATAGGTTAAAACATGTTGGCTTTAAATTTAGAATGATAGATAGAAACCGGCTTATAAACAGGGCACATGGAGAAAATTTTCAGTGTTGCAAAAGGGTAGAGAAAGTAGTCTGGTTCGTGGAAATAGAATAACTGTGTGGTCACAAAGGATGAGAGGACTCGATCCTTTGTTTTTCTTTTATTTTTTTGTTTGAAGAGTAGTAAACGAATGAAATATTCAGAACTTGAAAATTATTTGGTTGCCAGTGACTTTAAGAATAGTTTTGAAAGTCATTCCGTGGGTTACTGTGTACTTCCTCACATGCAGAGAACCCCAGTACTTCATCGAGATGCCTTTAGAAATTGGGCGAGTCATCTCCCTATTTAGCCATCACTAAATGGGTACATGTCATAATAGTACTCTAGTATTCTGACATACTGCTGCTGATGGTGTTACTACCATCGCTACTACTACTACTGCTGCTAATCATGATGATGATAATAATAATAATAATATGTTATTCATATAATGATAATAATCATATACTAATAACCTGGCCCTCCAGGTTGCGAGATTTGCGTAAGACTAGTTACTGTACCAAGTAAAAATTTCTATAATTCAGACTGGAACTGGAAAATTCATCGGACCGAAACAATCGAAAACGACAAAGAAAGAAAAAAGGTATACGGTTAGGAATCTCTTTAAAGTAGCCACTTGGAAAGTGCGGAATTAGAATTGGTAAAACAACTAAAATCTAAACATATTAAGATAGCCGTGATAAGTCGGCCTGGATGGCCGAGTGGTTAACGTATCTGCTCTCCAGCCAAAAGGGCGCGGGTTCGAATCCCCCGTGGGAATGGATGTTTGTGATTGTCTGTGAAAATACTAGTGGTGGAGGAGGACGAAACAGCCAAAAATATACCCCGACGATTAAAAGGAAAACCTTGGATAAATGAAAAAATATTAAAGTGGATGGAACAAAGAAAAAAATTAACGAACAAACCTGAATATAAAAGTATAAATAAAGAAATAAAAAAGAATGCAGGAAAGCCAAAGAGGAATGGATTAAGAATAAATGTACTGACCTAGAAAACCTTCAGAGAAAACACAGAAGCAGAGAAATGACAGGCAGGACAAATACAGTAAATTACGCAAGTCTCAAGAGACATTAGAGATGATTAGAGACCATATTCTAATGGATAAAAAAAAGAAATACTTACGAATTAAGCAAAATAAGCCAACAAAATACAATTATTTTAAAATTTTCACAAAAGAAACCAAAAGTCATGGCATTTAAAGGTCAGGATCATGTTAGATCAAAAATAGTTGCAGAAAATAAAACAGAACAGATTGACACAGTTTAATTATTTAGGCTGCATTATAACATATCTAAAAGGTAAAGATATAGATGGAAAAATAAATAAATTTCAGAAAATCTGGAACAGTTAAAAAGACACTGAATAATAATAATAATAATAATAATAATAATAAAAATAAGACACTAGAAACTCAGCTAAAATTTTATAAAATAATGGCCACCACTACTCTGTGATATGGTTCAGAAACATGGACAGTTAAAAAGAAAGATGAAAGTAAAATTAAAGCTGCAGAGATGAGATTTTTAAGAACAATTAAAGGATGCACAGAATTGGACCATATAAGAAATGAAGCCGTTAGAAAAGAACTGGATATTTATAACATAAATGAAAAGATCAAGGAATAGAGAGAGAAATAGAATATCTAGGATGGAAAGATATCGTGTACCAAAAGAGGTGGATAGATATACACCAAAGGGAGAGGAGAGGAGAGAGAGAGAGAGAGAGAGAGAAGAAGATTGATAGACCAGTGAAGTCGGAACAGGCAAATACTTAATCCTTGATAAGGAGAAGAAGACCTATTATTCATGGTTAAAACATTTCTACATACTTAAATATAAAGTGCCAATAGGCTTCATTTCGGCGATATAAACATTATTTAAATTAAGGGGATATTAAATCCCACATTGTTTTAAAACCGAATAAGAAACTCAAAGATCAGAGAGTTTCATGCCGAATATAGTAAACTATAAAAGTATCGGCGATTACTAGCGTGAGCTAATGCAACAAGTCCTAGTACCTAGTACAATCGCGGACAACTCGCAGCAAAGGTGGTAAAGTTCTGATCGCTATTCTTGGTATTTTCCATAATGTAAAAACACATTTCCTAGGAAATGTATGCTGTTATTACATTATGTTGGGAGGCTTAGAAATAGTACGTGTTCTGTGTCGTTTTTTCTGAGATGTGGTATTAAATAGCTGAGTTTCTGACTGAAATAATTAGACTATTGGAACGTAACTCCAGTGTCTTTTTTTTTTTTTTTTTGCCAGTGTAGCAGTATTAGGCTGACCATACATATCATTTTTTTTCATATTTCCTGGCTGTCCCATCATTTTAATAAAAATGTCAATTTTGTCCCGTTTAAAATTGACATTTTTAAATGTTAATTTTAAACACCATACAATACTTTAATATTGGTCAATCATAAATTATTATTCATAACCTATAATCGTATATCAGTATCATGAATACCAGCACTTTGTACTACCATGGAGTCGTATAAAAGCGCCTCCGTAGCGCAATTGGAATGACAACGGTACGTTGCGCCCTTCGATTGGAATAGGCCTAAGTTCGATTCTCGTCGCGACAGGAGGAATCTTTATCTGGACGATTTCAATGGAAGGTGAGTTAGCCGATCTCATACGGAGGTAGCAGGGTTTTTCTCCTGAAAACTGGTTTTTCATCCCGCATACAGACAAATCGGCCCTTCAGAACACACGCAATTTACAGACAAGAAAAATACTAGTTGCGGTAGTGGTGCAGGTGAGCGGTAGATGACGTTGATTGAGATGATTCGTAGTAGAGGTTCGGTGTAATGGTTGAAACAGTTGCAGATGTCCTCTTGCGATGAGTCGTTGGACTCCTTGGAGGTGTCACGAATAATAATAATAATAATATCGATATCCGCAGTGATTCAGAGAGAATAAAAAAATACATGTTGGCAACAATGTGCGTTTCAGACGTGGCGTATGTTCTGCTGTAGCGTTAGTTTTTGTTTGGTCTGTATGCTAACCGCGGACTTTGTTATTCAATCACGGTGGTTTAAATTTCATATTTTTTAAATTATAGGCGTTAGCTGATTTTTTTATTTATTTTTTTAAATCTTATTTTTTAAAGCTGTTAAGTCTATCCTTACAATGTCAAAGATGGAATAAAAGTGGTATGCCAACATTGTAATGTCCATTTTTAGGGACATTACAATTACATTTATAGAACATTACATTTATAGGGGGTAGGCAAGGCCGTTTAAGCCCTATCTAACTTTTGGAGACTGAGTGGGCAGTTCAATCTCCACTGGTAGCCAATCAGTCATAGCTGGCCCAAGGCTATCACCAATTAATTGGCACACAGTGAAGAAGACCGCTAATAAGTGCCACCATCTAGTGGTTCCTAAACCTAATACAATATTTTTAATATCTAAATATATTGTGGGTTCGACGGCCGATATTCTTGAGTTTCCAGGAGAAAAAATCTGCTTGCCCGTGCCAGAGATCTCCTAACTCGAGAATCGGTCGAAAAAAGACTTAGAAAGTGTTCCTCCAGTCGACGACCGATATTCTTGAGTTTCCAGGAGAAAAAATCTGCTTGCCCAAGCCAGAGATCGCCTAACTCGAGAATCGGTCGAAAAAAGGCTTAGAAAGTGTTCCTCCAGTCGACGACTAGACCGGAACTTTAAAATTTTTCTTCATGCTGGCAAGCATCGTAGAGTTCAAAAGCCACTTCTACTGAGCTACATGGGCTCCTTGTTTGTCGACATTGATAAATAAAATTTATGAACCATAATTTTCTTCACCAAATCAGAAGCAAGAATTACCAATGTTTTATCACCATACATATTGGGTGAAGTAATAGAGGATTTGAATAAAACAAAAAGCATTACAGTCAGTTTAGATGCATCAAACAAAATAAAAGACATCAAACTTTTTCCAATCGTTGTGTGGTACTTTTTGCCAAATTGTGGTGTTCAAGACAAAATTGTAGACTTTATTTCCTTACCCTAAAACATCCAACATACAGTGTGCTATGTTGAAGGAAATGTGACAAATTTCCCTTACAAAACAAAATTGTTGCTTTGTGTGCAGATAACACCACACCAATTTTGGTGGTTGCAAAAGACTTGGCAAAAAGAATGTTTTACGTAATAAAACTGGAAAAAAAAAATTCAGCTCGCCTACTCCCTATAAGTAGGCTGACCATAGGTACCTTTTTGAATGGGACAGTACCGTTTTTTTCATATTTCCTGACCGTCCTGTCGTTTTAATAAAAATGCCAATTTTGTCCCGTTTTTAATAACAACTATAAATATACTTTAATATTAGTCAATCATAAATTATTATTCATAACCTATAA